>NC_056739.1:1177251448-1177321448 GCF_019279795.1 Protopterus annectens | reverse complement strand
AAAAGTATAGGAACAATTGGTCCGATTTTCTGAAAGGTTTTGTTTTATCCAAGTAAAAATGTAAATGTCTGTGTACATCCAACAAATGTAAACATTCGCCCTTGTTCGAAAAATTTGAGAAGAAAACTGGTAGATCAATGGATGACATATTAAAATCTGACACCACTTTAGGCAAAAAGGAAGGATGAGTCCTGAGTGGTACTCTCTCTTGGAGAAAAATAATATAGGGATATTTTACACACAAAGCCTGCAATTCTGAGATTCTTCTGGCCAACATGATAGCTACCACGAAAAAAGCTTTCAAAGTGGCTGCTGGCCCGAAAAGCTGATGGACCAAATTTTGTAAGATGAATGTTAAACTCCAAGGTGCAATGGGCTCTTTGAAAGGTGGTTTCAAATGTAAAGCACCCTTCAGAAGGGTTTTGCAGAGATGGTGGGACATCAGAGAAAAGACACTGAAACCATTATGGAAATTTGAAATGGCAAGTAAATGAACACTAATAGTAGAAGTAGAGGCTCCTAATTGGAATAAGGTGGACAAATATTCCAAGACCTTGTCGATGGAGGCTGAAAAAGGATCAATACCCTTTTCATCAGACTAATGTGCAAATCTCCTCCATCTACCAAGATAAAGTTTTCTGGTGGATGGCTTATGTAAAGTCAAAAGTATCTTTTGCATTGGGGAGGATAAGTTATTTCACATGGCAATTACTGGAAGTGGAGAAACCAAACTGTCAGCTTGAGATTTTGTAGATTGGGATGGACCAAGCCCTGTGGATTAGTCAACAGATCTGGGATTCGATCCAGAATCCACGGACGGTAAACTAAGGGAGGCCAGATAAAGGGATACCAGAACTGATGTGGCCAATAAGGTGCAATGCAAATCACTTTGCTTCTCAACCATTGGGCTTTCTTTAGAAATTGGGGGATTGGCGGAAAGGCATAAAGAAGCCCCAAGGTCCAATCGTGCAGAACAGCATCTCTTGCAAAAGGGGACTCCCCCTGAGGGGGGACCAGGGCAAAGTACCTGCTGCATTTGAAGTTTATGGGAGAGGCAAACAGATCCCATCAAGGCTGACCCCATCGACGAAAGATCTTCATCATAACACTGGGATTGAGAGATCAGTCCTGCGGCAGGAGTATGCATCTGCTCAGTTTTTCTGCAATCACTCTGGAGTTTCCCAAAATATGCATTGCTATCAGAAAGTAGTCGGACGCGATCGCCCATTGCCAAACTCTTAGGGCTTCCAGACAAAGCGGGTAGGATCTGGTTCCCCCTTGTTTGTTGATGTACCAGACTACTGACATCTTTGTCCGACTGAATAGCAATTGTCCGTGGAGGGAGGGAGGGCAGACTGGAATGCTTGCAATGATAAGAGCACTGCCCTCAGTTCTAGGATGTTGATATGCAAACTGGCTTCTGTAGGGAACCAAGTGCCTTAGACTGTCTTTTCCTGAAAATGCCCCACCCCCTAACAGGGATGCGTCTATGGTCACTATGACCTTGGGCTGAGAGGGGGGGGGCAACTCCAAAATTTGTCTTCTGGCCTCATCCACCAATTTAAGTCCTGCTTGCACCAGTTGGTTATTCAGATCTGGTGGGACACTTGATGAGTTAACACTGACTGCCAGAAGCCACTGAAGTAACCTCATGTGGTATCTCGCCAGAGGAACTAAGGTGATTGCTGCTGCAATGGACCCAAAAAGCTGTAAGACCTGGCAGGCCAAAACTTTGTCTTGAGAGAGTATCATTTTTAGTTGTAACCTCAACTTCTCCAGTCTGTGAAGAGGAAGAGCAGCCATGCAAGATCTTGTGTTTAGTCTAGCACCGATGAAGTCTATGTCCTGTGAGGGGGATAGATTTGACTTTTCTCTACTGATTGAGATGCCCAAGAACTCTGCAAGCTTTACAGCGGAGTCCAAGGTGGAAAGCAGCAGATGCCTGGTGGGGGCGGTGAGGACCCAGTCATCTAAATATGGAAACACCCAGAATCCTTGTAGCCTTAAATGAGCTGCTACTACTGCCATGGATTTGGTGAACACCCTGGGGGGCTGTGTTGAAACCAAAGGGCAATGCTCAAAATTGGTAATGACTGGCTCCTAGCCAGAAGCAGAGGCATCTTCTGGAGCATTTGTCCACTTTTATGTGGTAATATGCATCCTGAAGATCTACAGAGCACATCCAATCATCTTTCTCCAGAATGGGAAGTACAGACTGAACCATGACCATCCGGAATTTTGTCTGCTGAACATGTATAGGCCCCTAGGGCCAATAGCCTAGTACCAACCTATGAACCTAAACTGTTCAAGACACTGAGGTCTAAGACTGGGCTCCAGTCCCCTGTCTTTTTTGGCACTAAGAAGAATTTAGAGTAAAATACGGATCCTACTTGGTCTGGTAGAACTGTTTGGAGGACTCCTTTTTGAAGCAGCTCTTGGATTTTGAGTGCTGCTCTATCCCTCAGACTGGGTGTAACATCGGGGATTCATCTTTGTAGTCTGGGAAAAAGACAGAAGAGGATATGGTAACCTCAGGTAATTATTGTCTGCACCCAAGAATCTGATGCTATTGTGTGCCAGGCTGCATGGTGCAGAGAAAATCTTCCCCCGATTGCCTCCAGAATAAGCAATCAGGCCGCTGCTCAGGACCGCTGGTAGAGTTGCTCAGATAAAAGAATCTCTGGAACCCTGGTAACCTGGGCCCCCGCTGCCAAGGGAGGGGCGTGTTCCAGAAGAGTTCCTCCCCCTCAGCCCCAGGAGGAATCTGGGACTTTCTGAATTGCATCTTTCCACTCCTCTGATTCCTGGAATAAGGTCATTGAGGAGTGGCAAAATGCACACCCACAGCGGAAGGGTTCTTTCAGTCCCTCTCATGCCTGGCTAATGTCTCTGTCTTTTTGGGCCAAAAAGGGACAAAGCATTAATGGGAGGATTGACAAAGGAAGGTTTGAAGGGATCCGCAAGGTCACATAAGTGCAACCAGGTGTGACGCCTAATGGCAACTCCTGTACCTGTTGCCCTGGAAGTCCCTTTGGCTTTATGTGCAACAAGCCGCATGGACGAGTTGGAGATGGGCTCTAGGGTGGCAAGCTGAGAGGCAACCTTATCATGGACCTCATCAGACACTGCTCCTGCTAAGGTTTCTGCAAGCTCGGTTATCACATCCCTTTGGAGTCGTGGTAAAATGTGCCAGAAAATTCAAGGATTGTATGGCAAAGGTCGATGAAGCAAAGACCCGCTTTCTGAATCTGTCCATAGTCCTGGATTCTCGGTTAGGAGGATGGACAGTTGAACTCTCCACAGCGAGTTCCTTCTTTGTGGCAGCCTCCACCATCATGGCATCCACTGCTAGACCTTTTGACCAGAGAGGTTGATACGTGGAAATGGAAATAATTTTGTCAGGTCTCCAAGTAGTTGGCTCTGCAGTATCAGGGGTCTTCCACGCACAGTGCACAATGAGTTTGAAAAGCTCAATCGCCAGGTGGGTCGTCCAAAAAGTAGAAGGGTGGGCACAAAAAGCCTACCAGATAACAGACTCTTTAGAGAATGGGTTTGTGGGCTTCCAATCACCTCTCTGTTTTAAAATTTCCATGATGTCCCTGAATAAGAGATCTTCAGGGGATGATTGAGGAGACTTTTCCCCTACACTGAAATCTGCAACCTCTGTGACCAATTCCTCTGGAGAATCGAGGTACTTCCTCTTGCACATTCTCTTATGGGGTGGTTCCTCAGGGGAAAGATCCGAAGAGGACACCAAAGACAGGGGACCCTCCAATAGGGTTTCTTGCTGCTTTTGTGCCCACTACCCCAGTGTAGCAGATTGTGACAGCTGTGAGCCAGAGGGTACATAGATGGGCACTCTGACAGAAATGGTGCCAGCTGTGAGCCTGTAGAGACCAGGGGTCTCTACATAATCTGTAAGGCAGGCCTGCCTGAAGAGAGATGGGAGCCTGGAACCAAGAAAGACAACCTCAGAAGCAGGGTCACAACCCTACTCCAACAAGCCCACCTCCAGAGTAGGAGCCGCACGAGGACTCAAAACTGTCAGGGCACCAGGAACCGTAGACGGCACCATGGGAAAAAAATCAGAGCCGATCCCGGAGCCAGCATCCAAGTTATGGTCCTGTAGGTGGGTCGACTCAGACACAGCAGCCAACCACAGAGTCAGTTCTGGAGCAGAGGTGAGGTCCACCATCGGCACAGAAGTAGTTGGCACCAGGAATGTCGAAGTGGAGGGCTACAAGACTTGTGGAGAGGTTGAAGGAGGAACATAAGTGGGAGTTCATGCAGAGTAAACCTCGGTTCCAAATGGGAGAAAAGTCCTAGATGGGGCAGAGAGACTGCTGGCCACCAAGAGATGATCCACTAATTTGATTACATCAAGCTTTGAAAGGCTTCTGGTGGAACGGACAGACATCCCTGAGGGTGACTCTGGTCTTTCAATGAATGGGCTAAATTGTTGACCCAAGAATGGGTCTATAGATGGGGAGTACCTAGTCCTGGGTATACTCTCGACCTCTGGCACCGAAGTCAGCTGACCAATAACTTGTTTTGCTGGGGAAGAAGTAACCGGTATGAGGGGAAACTATTGTTGGTGCCAAGAGGGTCACTGGAACCGATAAAAAGTAGTTGCCATCTTTCAAAAAATACCCTAGAAGCACACGCACAGACACAAACGTACACACACACACACACACACACACACACACACACACACACACACACACACACACACACACACACACACACACACACACAAGAAGTAACGGAAAAACAGAGTAAAGATTTTTTTTTATAAATTTGTACCAACAATGGTAGTTAGAGAAAAATACCCACGAAGGGTAAAGGGAAGAAAAGGGAATTACCAATGATGGTATTTAAAAGATTTACCAGAGGTAAGGGGGGAGGGGCCTATACCAACAATGGTAAGTCAAATATTTTACCTGACAAGGTAGAAAGGGAAGATAAAGCACTTGCACTCAAAAAACAGAGCAGTAACAACAAATATCAAGTAAGACGTTAAGTGCTAAAGAGAGAAACATATATATATATATATATATATATATATATATATATATATATATATATATATGTGTGTGTGTGTATATGTATATATAAAAGTCAAAATGAATGAAGACTGACAATATCAGATCACATTTTATAGTATTGAATGCAGAATCTGTACACCAGAATGTGGAGACAGAACAAATTAAAGTATTTAGTATGCAAAGAATAAAACATGTTCACATAAGTCCACTTTCCTATAAATGTCAGCGTTAAGAGGAATGAATCATCTTTGTTAAAATTTGGTACTGAGTATGTATGTATGTACTACTCCAGGCTTGTACTTATATTTTCTTTTACCTGACCATAGTTTGTGGTTGTAACATTCCATTTACGAACTCTGTTCCCATCATAAGCGTAAGAGTCCGGAGTATCTCCAACACCCTCCTGTCAAAGAAATACAGAGTTAATGATAATTTATCCAAAAAGATGACACAAACCACTAAATCTTTTCCCATATCTCACAGAACACCAAGGAAAAAGTACAGTCGTGTACACTTACCATAAATGTAGATGTTCAAGTGTATTCACTGTTGCAGTCATCACACTTGGGTTATCTGCCTGCAGGTAGCCCTCAGTCATCCTAAATACCAGAGACTTAGTATTGCTGCGTCGGATGCTGTCGCTTCTTCCCTGACATCAGGTCGTCAGGGGTATAAAAACAAGCAGCGAACGCCATTACGTCAGTTTTTCTTGTCCCAAATGTCAGGAGCTCCCAAATAAGGAGCTAAGACATGGTGGGGAAAACACCACCAGTATAAAGTAAATACCAATACCAGTAGGAATAGCCATAGAGAGGAGAGATAGAGAAAACCAGGGGGCTGGAGGGAGGGAAACCAGGACTGCAACAGTGAATACACTCGAACATCTACATTTATGGTAAGTGTACACAACTGTACTATGTTCTTCATGTTTCACTGTTGCAGTCATCACACTTGGGTTGTTTCCCAAAGTTGAAGAAGGGTGGAGGCAGTCAAGAAGAATTGGGGCTGGCTAGTAGGACTTGCAAGACTGCTGTAGCAAAAACTGCCCTGGATTTGGAAAAGATAGGCAGGTGGTAATGTTTGGTGAAGCTGTGCACAGAACTCCAGGTGGCAGCTTCCAGGATGTCCCTGGTAGGGACTAAATGCTGTAGAGGAAGATGTAAGCCTTAGGTGAATGTGTTCCGACTCCCTGAGGGGTTGGTTTTCAATGGTGCTTGTAGCAGTAATGGATGCAGTGCACTATCCATTTGGAAATGGTTTGTTTTAAAATGGCCTTGCCCTCTGCTCCTGGTGCAAAGCTGACTAGCAGCTGGTCAGATTTTCTGAAAGGCTTAGTCCTATCAAGGTAGAATCTGAGCTGTCTGTGCACATCCAGAGTGCAGGATCGTTTCCCCTTTATTTTGAGGATTAGGAAATAAGGTTGGCAAATGGATGGATTGGTTGACAGCCACTCTGGACACCACTTTAGGCATAAAGGAAGGGAAACCCTGTCAGCATGGAAAATAATGAAGGGTACCACAGCCATCAGTGCTTGTAACTCAGACACTCTTCTAGCTGAAGTGATGGCTAGAAGCAAGGCTGTTTTCCAAGAGAGGAATTTTAACTCTGCTGAAGCAGCAGGTTCAAAAGGGGGAAGCGTGAGCTTTTCCAGTACAAAGTTAAGGTCCCAAGCAGGGGTGGGTGCTCTCCTTGGTGGCCTTAAGTTGTTTGCCTCTATCAGGAACTGTATGATGAGGGAGTGAGAGAATAGAGATGGGCTCAGTATTGTAATGAGCTGAGATGGCAGAAACATGGATCTTAATGAAAGAGAAGGATAGGCCTCTGTGTAGTAGTTCTGCTAGGTAATCCAGAATTAGAGGTAAGGAGGGCAGTGCCGTGTCCTTTCCTTTTGACTGAATCCAAGAACAATACCTTTTCCACTTAACAGCATAGGATTTCCTTGTACTGGGCCTTCTGACTTCAAGGATGATGTCCAGCACCTGTTTGCTTAGGGTTGCTGGTGGTGTATTCAAGGAATAAGCCAGGCTGCAAGATTTAGGGTTTGCAATTGTGGATGCAAACTCTGTCCCTCCTGCTGAGAGAGCAGGGTTGGGGTCTGGTGTAGGTGCCAGGGTGGCACCATTGTCAGGCTGCGCAGGAGTGGGTAACAGTGCTGGAGTGGCCAGTTCGGGGCAATCAGAATTGTCCTTGGCTTGTCTTGTTTTATCTTGAGTAATACTCTTGAGATAAGGGGCAGAGGGGGAAAGGCATAAGTTGAGAGGTTTTCTCATTGAAAGGATAGGGCATCCACTTTCCAGGCCCTGTTGTGCGGGTTCCAGGTGCAGAATTTGCTTAGCTGGTGGTTGTATGGGGAGGCAAAGAGATCCACCTCTGGGATCCCCCATTTCTGAATCAGAAGGTTGAAGGTGCTGGGCTCCAATTTCCACTCGTGTGGGTCTAGGAGCTAGTGAGTTTTGTTTGCCTGGCAGGAACTGAGCTTGTAGATGGACTTGGATGTCTAAGGCCGTGTTTCACAGGGCCATGGCTAACCTGCAGAGTGGGTAAGAATGGGTTCCCCCCTGCTTGTTGATGTACCACATAACTGTGGTGTGGTCTGTTTTTTCAGCAGTTGTCTTGGAAACAGTAGGGATCTGAAAGCTGTCAGGGCATTCTGTACAGCTAGCATCTCTTTTTGGTTGATGTGCAGATGAATTTGACTTGGGCTCCAGTGACCCTGAATACAGCTGCCAGCCATGTGAGCCCCCCATGCACAGTCTGATGAGTCTGTGGTCAGGGTCTGGGTGGCATGGGGTTGAGTAAAAGAAAGTCCCTTGTTGTGGTTGCATGCTTCTGTCCACCAAAGGAACTCTGTCCTTAGTCAAGGAATGATAGGAATGACTGTTTACAGGTCCTGAGAATGTTGGCACCAAAGACTTTTTAAATACCATTGAAGTTTCCTCATATGCAGTCTTGCGTATGGAATTAGCAGTATACATGAGGCCATGAACCCTAGGGCTTGCAGTATTTTTCTTGCAGATAGCTGGGTTCTAGTGGCCATTTGTTTGAAGTAGTCTGTCAGATAGACCTGTTTTTCTGAAATGAGAACATCTGGGAAGTGGTGTCCAAGCTTGCTCCCAGGAATATAATCTTTTGACTGGGTACCCGTTGTGATTTCTTTTCGTTGATGGTGTACCTCAGTGAAGTGAGAAGGCTTTTTACAAATGGCAGGTGCTGAAGCAGCAATTCCTGACTGTCCACTTGAATCAGGCAGTCATCCAAGTACGGGTAAATTTGAATATTTCTCTGCCTGCAGTATGCAATGGCTGGAGACAGGCATTTTGTGAATACCCTGGGTGCAGTAGATAAGCCAAAGGGAAGTGCAGACAACTGATAATGCATAGACTCTGCCCTGAAACGTAGATACGTTCTGCATGACTCCCTTATGGGGATGTGCAGATAGGCTTCTTTTAAGTCTAGGGTGACTAACCAGGCATCCTTGGCTAACATAGGAAGAAGCTGTTGCAGGGTAAGCATCTTGAATTTTGGTACCACCAGGAAGGTGTTTAGAATTGAAAGATCCAGGAATGGGTGCCAAGGGTGCTCTTTCATGGGTACCAGGAAGAGTCTGGAGTAGAATCCTTGACCCCTCTGTTCTACTGGAACAGGCTGAATAGCTCTGATATTGAGCAGGGAAAGTACCTGGTTTTGAGCCTCTGCCCACTGGTTTGGAGGAAGGTCTGGAAACCCGCTTGGGGTTGGCAGTGAATGGAAATAAAAATTTGTACCCCTGGGATACAATGTTGAGGACTCATTGGTCCTGAGTGATTTTGCAAGAAGGGCAAGTATTCCTCCTAGGGGCACAATCAATTGGCCAGGGCTGGAAGTAGAGTGAAGTCATTGTGAACTTTTTCCATAAGGAGGTGTCTTACCACTTCCTGCTTAAGGGGTGGGGTCAATCCATTGCTTAGATCTCTGCATACCCTGAGACTGTAGTCTGGGTGGTCTGTTTCCCCTGGGTCTTGTTTGGGAAGGCCTAGAGGGGGCTGGAAAGGACCAGTGT
Source organism: Protopterus annectens (assembly GCF_019279795.1). Taxonomy (NCBI): domain Eukaryota; kingdom Metazoa; phylum Chordata; order Ceratodontiformes; family Protopteridae; genus Protopterus; species Protopterus annectens. Next base: position 1,177,312,361 of record NC_056739.1, on the reverse strand, counting down.
TTTGAAGGGCAATGCCTACTGAATCTAGGGGGTGGCACTTGTAGAAGTTCTTTAACAGTCTGCATTGATTTAGCTTTTACTTCCATCGTTTTAAGAACCTCTTCTGCTTTGGTGCCAAACAAACAGTCCTTATTCAAAGGAGCATCTACCAATTTAGATTTTACATGATCTGGTATGGTCTGCTCTTTCAGCCAAGCATGTCGTCTCAGTACAGAGCCAGTGACTGCTGCCCTGCAAGATGCTTCTAGGGCATCAAAGCCACACTGCAAAGTATGCTTACTGACTTGGCTTGCAGAGTGCATAAGCTCTTGCAATTCTTTATTTTCTGCACAATCTGGAAAAGTTACCACTTTTTGTTTAATAAGTTCCATAACATGTTGCTGGTATTTCAGCATGTGAAACTGGCAATTCAATGCCCTGATAGCAAGAGTTGCAGAGGTATGCACCTTCTTACCCCATCTGTCCAAAACTCTGGAATCCCTGTTTGAAGGGGTGGGATTTTTTGCTGTAGTAGCCTTAATACCTTTAGGCCCCTGGGAAATGATCTCTGGGTCAGCAATAGGATTCTTGAAAAGAAACTTGTGAGTATCAGGTACTCTGTAGTACCTGTCTGGTTTCCTAGGGGCAGGAGGTAAAGTGGCAGAAGTAAGACTGGATTCCATGAAAACATCATCCACAACATCCAGGACTGAGGGTATAGTTAAAGGCCTGTGCTGAGGCAACTCTAAAACTTCTCGGAGTCTCTTTTTGGACCAAGGATAGTCTTGGCATTCCCAATGGAAATGCTCTCAAAGTATGCAAGGTTTCACCAAAAGAAAAATACTCTGGAGTGGAGGCAGAGGGAATGGATTCTTCTGCATCTGAATCCTCATAGGCAGATAAGGGCATGTCTTCATAATCAGAAAGGTCAGAGTCATCGGACTCCTGGTCTGCAGAACCTGATGGGGACTAAATTCTTTGTCTCTCTGCAGGGGAAGGTTGGCTTCCCCAATCAGCATAATAAGGTCTTCTGCCATTCTAAGCATTTGTTTTTGTGGCATGGGTGCCTGAGCATGCGCTTTGGTAAGTTTTCTAGGCATAATGCATACTCTGGGCCTACGAAACTTGGCAGTTTTGGTTAAAAATGAAGTTGTCTGTTTGTTTCGAACACTGGCAGAGCGAAAAACTGCCTCAGAAGCTGGTGCCTGCACAGCGGCTCCAGACCCATCCAAGGTAGAGAAATCTGCTGGTGCCATAGTCGAAGAAGCATCTCATGGCATACTGGACTCCAAATGGGTCTCAGCAGAGGCCTGCGAATCCACTGAAGCGGGCATCAGGGGCTGCAAAGGCACCTGTGTACCAGAGGACTGGTAACTAGCTTAGCGGAAGCGTCATCGGCAGTTTTGGACCTATGCGGTCTGTCTTGATCCTTATGTTTTTTTTGGAAGATCGGTAGTCAGACGTCTTACCAAAGCCATTTCAGAATACGGAGATCGAACGCGAAAGAATTTAGTGACAAAGACAGCCCGACGACGAATGGTTTAGGCGTTAAACAAGGCACAAAACCGACAGCGAGGGACATCGTGGTCTGGGCCTAAACAGGTGATGCAATAAGAATGAAAATCTCTGTGAGGTATTTGTTTTCCACAGGCAAGACAATTGTTAACTTTTTCTGACATCGGTTAGAGCAAGAAAAAAGGATCCTCACTGGGGTACTTAACTTTAGAAGACTTCAGGATTATTCAATTCGAAAACAAAAATTCAGGTAGCGGCCGACCAGCACTTTCGAACTGCTTCTGCTTCGGGCTCCTCCTCGGCAAGAAAGACTAATGAAATAGCATCAGCTGCCTGTTTTTATACCCCTGACGACCTGACGTCAGGGAAGAAGCAACAGCATCTGATGCAGAAATACTAAGTCTCTGGCATTCGGGTCGACTGAGGGATACCTGCAGGCAGATAACCCAAGTGTGATGACTGCAACAGTGAAACATGAAAAACATCCATCTGTACATAATAGTGTTAGTTAGCAAAAATGCATCTTCTTAATAAGATACTATTGCACAGTTGCAGCAACCCAAGGGGGGAGGGATACAGGGAATGTGGTGACAACCCCCCCCTGCTCAAGAATGCAAAAAAAATCAAATAAAAGTAAAAAAAAAAAAAAAAAAAAAAAAAAAAAAAGCAATAAATGCAATCAACTACTACAAGGGGTGCAAAAGTAAGATGTGATGGCTGTATCATACCCAACTGGTACAGGGCTGTAAGGGGACTTTGACATTAGGATACCCATCTTCCCGCTGGCAGTGGGATTGCAAATGACTCAGGTATGACCTGAGCTATTCTATTATGACAAAAGGACTAAACAAAATCACTCATGATAATGTTCCCCCAAACTAACACCTAGACTGCAACAGAATCAATTGTAAATAACTCTTCCCAACAACTGACAAAGGCAGTGCAATGAAAACAGTCGCAAATTAATCCTATCCATTGCCATTAAAACTGTAACGTAGTAATTGTGTGGACAGTTCCTCCCCTCCACCTGGAGGATAGCATGTGTAGAATGAGTTAAAAGGAGAGTTCTTCCACCCAAAACTGACCCAGGACTGCAATGAAATCAGCTATATTAGCAGCACCTCCAGCAGTCAGCAGAAAAGCTGTACCTGAAGTATCTCTGAGAAAAGTCAACTCCCTTAACACCCCTTCCCTGATTGCCCCATATACCCAGCTACAATAGGTACTCACCCTAGCATTTTGCCTAGTGTAACACTGGAATTATCTGTGAAGTACTCTTATGTGAAGCACTCACTTTAACAATGGCTACACTATACAACTTTCCTGATCACAGTCATCTCCCATGGGTAATGCCAAATCCAATGGCATCTTACCAACTAGGGCTATTTTAACAGTAATGTATACCTTCACAAAACCTCCTGTAATTGCAGCCCTTGTCCAGCAGAGAAATGTTGTATAACTGTAGGCACAACTGGCAGAAATGTCAGAGTTTAGCACACTGCTAAAGCAAATTTCACTAAAAAGGAAACTTCTTGTACTCCTGGAGGACTTATTTATTGATTTTTTGTTAACCGGGTTGGTCCAGCTTGGCCAGGGGCCCGTTTTCAGAAAAGCTCCAGTTACAAAAACAATTAAGGATTACATAGGTAAGAAAAATAGAAAGTAACATAACCAAGTTTCACTCCAAAACATAGTACACATTTGAATCAAACATATTTAGATTACCCTAAGAGAACAGTCTCAAAGAAATAAGTATATGAACTAATTTTTTTTTGATATATGTACAAAGTTATATACAAGTGATCAAACGTTATATACAAGTGATCAGATTTCTTGCCTAGGCTTCCTAGGAAGGTATAGATGCTTTCCAGGAGTTCCATAGGATAAAGGGGGAAAATTAGGTAGGTTCTAAGCAGGGACATGATTTGGTATTGAGAAGATAACATTTGAGTTCCTTTTTAAAGTGTGCAGGGTGTATGATGGAGTGTATGTTTAGAGAAAGTTTGTTCCAAGTGTGGGCTACTGAGCAGTTGTATTGTAGTTTGCCTATGTTCTTCTTTGGATAATCTACATTCAGAAGTTGTTGGTTAGAGGTGCGGAGGGTTCGAGAAGGGGAGTAGGTAGATAATAAAAGTAGTAAGAGCTGGACAGGATGAAGGCCTGTATAGAATGGAGTGAATAACCTGAAATTGAGAAAGCAACAGTAGTTGAGGGAATTCGAGCCATTGTAAGGAGTTCAGGGCAAGGCAGTGATGGGAGTTGTAGGGGGAGTTAATCATGAATCTTGCAATTTTGTGGTAAGTTTGTTCATGGTAGTAGCTTGTATACTGGTTAGTATTGGGGCTGCGTAGAGAAGTGTGGGCAGGAGGAAGGACTGTGCTAATTAGAGTCTAGCATTTGGAGTAAGAAATCTTTTGTTGCGATAGAGCAAGCCAAGTTTCCTGTGTGTTTTTTTATTCCTTGCAGTAAGTGCAAGTTAAATTTGAGTTCATCATCAATAATGACGCTTAACAGTTTTGTGTGTGGTTCAGGTTTTATGATAGTGTTGTTGGAGGATGTTATAGTAAATGTAAATTTATGGTGGAAAAGTGAGCGGGGAAGAAAGAGCAAGAGCTTGGTCTTCTTGGGATTAAGGATAAAAAGATTGTCAGATAGCCATTTCTCTGTGGATAGAAAGGAGTTCTGAGTAAGCGTGAGAAAGTCTGTAATACTACTGGAGATTGAGATGAGTGTAGAGTCATCTGCATATTGTATAAGAGAAGATTGTCTGCAACAGGTGAAGAGTTCGTTAGTAAAGATGTTGAATAAGAGGGGACCCAAGGATAGAGCCTTGTGGAACACCCGTTGGAACAGATAGAGAGCAGACAGATTGCTGCCTACCTGAGAGACAGCTGGAGAACTAGGCAAGGGGGGAAGAAGATAGGTTGAGGTTAGATAATTTAGAAAGGAGTAGTGAGTGAGACTGTATCAAAAGCTTTGGAAAGGTCAAGGAACAGGCAGGATATTAGTTGATTGTTATCAAGGGCTTTGGCTATGGTTTGAGTGAAAGAGAGGAGGGTGGTGGATGTGCTGTGTTCGGGACGGAAACCATGCTGAGTGGGAGTGAGAAGGTTGTTTTGGAGGAGGTAGTTGAGAAGTTGTGAGTGAATGCATTTCTCGAGTATCTTGGAGATGGGAGAAAGAATGGCAATGGGACGATAGTTAGATGGATCAGTGGAGTTGCCACCCTCATTTAGTGGGATAGTAAAGAAGGATTTCCAGATAGCAGGAACCGTAGCCTCTTGTATAGATCTGTTAATGAGAATGGATATAGGATAGGCTACAGGTTCAGCAGCAAAAGTTTGAGAAACGTAGGAGGTAGGTTATCTGTAGAGGGAGAACATGGTTTAAGCTTTAGAAGAAGGGATTTAATATAAAAAGTTGACACAGGTTTAAATGAGAATACATTCCAGTTATGGGGGTTGATGGGGATAGTGGTAGTTGCAGTGTTAGTATTAGAGAGTGAGGTTTTGGATAGTGTCAATGAAGTGTTTGTTGAGTAGGGTAGCAATTACTAGAGGAGATTTGTAGGGGTAGGGTAGAGTATTTTGTTTGGAGCAGTCCAAAAACTGCGAGAGTCGGACCTGTTGTCTAGTTGAGACGAGTTGTAGTAAGATTTCTCATATTTAGTGACTAATTTCTTGACTAGGTTACATAGTTGTCTGTATTTATGTAGAAGGGGAGTATGCCTAGTTTTAAGCCATGTCTTCCAGGTGCTATCCCTGTTTTGCATCAGTGCTCTAGAATCTTTGGAGAGCCATGGAGCATAGTTTGATTTAATTCTAATTTTTCTGGAGGGAGTAAGGGAATTAAGGGTATCTAAGACAATCTTGTTAAATTTACTGACAGCATCATCAAGAGGGATGTGTTTAAGGAAGGACCAATCAAAACTAGATAGTATGGAGTTAAACTGGGTATTATTGAAGTTAGAGAGCTTACGACAGTCTGTATATAGGTGGGGTTTGTGCGCCTAGGAGGTGTGGCTGATGATAGAGGTGGGGAGGTGATCACTTAAGGAGTCAGGTAGGGTACATGGGCCATGGTAGAGGTGGGGAGAGTTGGTGAGTATCCAGTCAATGGTGGAGCTGGAAGATAAGTCTGATGAAATGGGTAGGGGATGTAAGCAGTTGATGGAAACCATGTAAGTTGATGCTGGATTGTGGGGAGTTACTAGTAAGTTTGGACCAGTCTATATTGACATCACCAAGAATGAGAGTTTCATAGTCTAAATTGTGGCTAAACCAGGATAGGATATTTTCGAGGGTGGTTATATTACTCCCAGGGGGATGTAGATGGAGGTGACAGCAAATTTCTTGTGTGGGTTCAGATGGCAGTTTAGGATGAGAAGTTCAGCAGGACGGAAGTTGGGGATGGGGATAGTGACAGCAGACAGGTTTAGGCTATCTGAGTACAGTATGGCTACACCACCACCTTTTTTAGGGGACCTATCAGCATGATAGATGTTGTAACCAGGTGGCAGTATTTCACGGTTAGTGATGTGAGACTTGAGCCAAGTTTCGGACAAGGCAAGGATGTTAGGGTTTGTATGCACTATCCAGGAATACAGCTCTGAGATCTTGTTAGTTAGACTTTGAATACTCATAGAATATATGGATAGGTGTTTATGTGCAAAAGTTTGTTGTATCTGAGTATGGGTATGGTTGCGGGTAAGAGCAGAAGGGGTGGGATTGGAGGAATGATGAAGGGACTGAGGGCCTGGCTTAGGGTGGAAGGTTATTTTGTAAGATGTGTGAGTGGAGTATATGTTAGGTGGAGGAAGATGAGTTTTAGTTTGGGTTTGAGGGTAATTGTTTGGTTGTGAAGGAGGGTAAATTTGTGAAAATTGGAGGAGGAGAAAAGTACAGTTTTGTACCTACCATAAATGTAGATGTTCGAGGATCCACATTGCTGCAGTCATAACCTGTGGGTAGTCCGCTGTCCTCGGTCGGCCCGAATACCAAAGAGCTAGGCTGGCGTCGGTCATTGTCGCCTAGAGCTGACGTCAGTACGTAGTAGTACTTAAGCGCATGACCGACGCCATATCCTCAGTCTTTCTTGCCCCAGATGTCAGAAGGCCTAAAAAATGAAGGCCAGAACTAAAGTAGTAAAAGCCCAACCACCACCAGTGTGGAAATAAAGAGTATCCCAAAAAGAAACCCAGCAACCACAACTATAGAGGGGAAGGAGGGAGGGATAATTGGACTGCAATGTGGATCCTCGAACATCTACATTTATGGTAGGTACAAAACTGTACTATGTTCTTCGTCTCACAATGCTGCAGTCATAACCTGTGGGTAAAATCCCAAAGCAAAGGAAAAGGGAGGCTGGCAAACTACAAAGCATTAGGAGCTGCTAACATGCCCTGTAAAACTGCAGTGGCAAACCCAGCCCTGGACTTGGAATAAAGAGGGAGATGGTACTGCTTAGTAAAAGTGTGTACTGAACTCCAAGTAGCTGCCTCCAAAATATCCTTAGTAGCTATACCCCTTAGAAAAGCAGTAGAAGTGGCAGTAGCCCTAGTACAATGAGGTCTGATCCCAGCAGGAACATCCTTCCCATGATGAGAATAACAAAAAGCAATACAATGACCAATCCACTTTGAAATAGTCTGCTTTGAAACAGCTTTCCCTTGTGAACTCAAAGCAAAAGAAACAAATAACTGTTGAGTCTGTCTGAACTCCTTAGTTCTGCTCAAATAGTAACGTAACTGCCTGTGGATATCCAAAGAATGCAAGACTTTTTCCCCTTTATTTTGGGGATCAGCATAAAAAGTAGGCAAATGAATAGACTGGTTCAAGGCCACATTAGAAACCACTTTAGGCATAAAAGTAGGGTTAGTTAGCAAAGAAACTCTATCCTTATGAAATATCAAAAAGGGTTCAACTGCCATGAGTGCCTGCAATTCAGATACCCTCCTAGCAGAAGTAATGGCCAACAAAAAAGCAGTCTTCCAAGACAAAAACTTCAGTTCAGACGTAGCTGCAGGTTCAAAAGGAGGTAAAGTAAGTTTCTCCAAAACAAAATTGAGACCCCAAGAAGGAGTAGGAACTCTACGTAGGGGTCTTATATTCTTTGCCCCTCTAAGAAATTGTTTGAACAAAGGATGAGAAAATAAAGGAGGGTCACAATCATAGTGAGCAGAAATGGCTGCAGCATGAACCTTCACAGAAGAGAATGACAAACCCTTGTCCAGTAATTCAGTAAGATACTGTAGTGCAAAACTCAAATTAGGCACTGAAACATCAAAACCCTTTGTAGTGCTCCAAAGAAAAATCTCTTCCATTTATCAGCATAAACTTTCCTAGTGCTAGGCCGCCTGGCTTCCAAAATGACATTCAAAACCTGTTGAGGAAGCTGAGACCCCACCGGCTCCATCACAGAATACGCCAGGCTGTTAGATGGAGGGACTGCACCTGAACATTGAGAAAATGACTGTTTGACTGGGACAACAAATGAGGAACCTGTGGCAGAAGCCAAGGAGGCTCCTGGATTAAACTCCTCAGCAGAGGATACCAATGCTGACGTGGCCAATCTGGTGCTATTAGAATCATGCAAGGCTTGTCCTGCCTGACTTTCAAGAGTACCTTGGGGAGAAGAGGCAGAGGAGGAAAAGCATAACGTGAAGGTTGTTCCAACTGAAAGATAGAGCATGCACTTTCCAAGCATCTGGGTGGAACATCTTTGTGCAAAATTTTGGAAGTTGAAAATTCAGTGGAGAAGCGAACAGATCTATGTCTGGAGTTCCCCAAGCCACAGTCAAATGTTTGAAAACCTGAGGATCCAGTTTCCGCTCGTGGGGATCCACAATTTGCCTGCTCAATATATCTGCTAGGGAGTTCTGAGCTCCTGGCAGAAACCGTGCTTGAAGATTGATACGAAAACTCAGAGCAGTCTCCCACAAAATCATTGCTTGCCTGCAAAGAGGGTAGGAATGGGTTCCTCTGCTTGTTGATGTACCACATGACTGTTGTGTTGTCTGTTTGAATCAACACCTGTCCCGGCTGAAGCAGGTCCTTGAAGGCCATCAAAGCAAATTGAACTGCTAACATCTCCTTCATGTTGATATGCAAATGTAGTAGTTTGGGAGGCCACATGTCTTGTATCCATTTCCCATTGAAGTGTGCTCCCCAAGCCAAGTCCGAGGCATCCGTCGTTAGGATCTGACTCGCCTCTGGTCGGGTCACAGAGAGTCCCTTGTTTAGGTGACATTCCTGAGCCCACCACAAGAATTCCTTCTGGATGCAAGGTATAATCCGAATGACAGTGTCCAAACCGTGGCAGTGTTGAGTCCACACACTTTTGAGATACCATTGTAGCTTCCTCATATGCAGTTTAGCATTGGGAAGTACTAGAATGCAAGATGCCATGAACCCCAAGGCTTGAAGGACTGTCCTTGCAGTCAGCCTGGACATTACTGATAACTGCTGGAAGTAAAGATGAAGAGTTCTTTGTTTGTCCGGGGTCAGAAATGCCATCTGAGAAGCTGTATTCAGTCTCACACCCAGAAAGCACATGTCCTGAGAGGGTACTAGACTGGACTTTATTTCGTTCACAGAATACCCTAGGCACATTAAAACTGCCATTACATACTGGAGATGTTGTAGTAATATGTCTTTGTTTTGAGCAAGAATCAGGCAATCGTCCAGATAAGGGTAAATTTGTATTCCTCTCTGTCTGAAGAAAGCAATCACAGGAGCCAGAACTTTTGTGAATACCCTGGGCGCAGTAGATAAACCAAAGGGCAATGCAGAGAACTGATAATGCGAAGTACCAGCCCGAAATCTCAGGAATCTCCTGCAACTGGGCCTGATAGGGATGTGAAGATAGGCCTCTTTGAGATCCAGGGTTACCATCCAGTGATCTTTGCCTAGCATAGGCAGAAGTTGTAATGTTAACATCTTGAACTTTGGAATGTCTAGGTAGGTATTGAGAATGGACAAATCCAGAATTGGCCTCCAAGTGTTTCCTTTCTTTGGCACTAGGAATAGACGGGAATAAAATCCTAGGCCTACTTCTGATGGAAGGACCACCTGAATTGCCTCCATCTGCAAAAGCAGAGAAATTTGTCCTGAGCCTCCAGCCTTTGCTGAGGAGGCACATCCGGCATGCCTTTGAAAGGAGGAAAAGTGTGAAAATAAAACTTGTAACCTTGATTTATTATATCCAACACCCATTGGTCCTGGGTGACCAAATTCCAGGTTTGAAAAGTCCCAACTTTCCTCCTAGAGGAGCTGCCAGTAAAGAAGGGTCTGGCAGCGGAAGATACAGGTCATTGGGTCTGCTTACGAAAGGGCTGACCCCTACCCTCACCAGAAGACTGTGCAGGAGAGCTCCAAGTCCTAGGTCTGAAAGAACCCTGAGCGTGAGCCCTGCCTCTACCACGTCTAGACCTGCCCTTAGACTGATAATCCGAAGAAGGATAAGACCATCCTCTAGCAGGCCAATTCCTACTAAACTTAGGGGGCTGCACCTGCATAAAATCCTTGACCGTCTGCATAGACTTAGCCTGATCTTCCATCTTTTTCAAAACTGATCCAACAGGAGGGCCAAAAAGTACTTCAGATTGAAGAGGAGCATCCAAAATCCGAGCCTTAACATGCTCTGACAAATTTTGATCCTTAAGCCAGGCATGTCTACGAATAACTGAACCTGTAGCAGCCACCCTGGATGAAGCCTGAAGAGCATCAAAACCACACTGCAAAGAATGTTTGCCAACTTGATCTGATGCATGAACCAACTCCTGGAGCTCCTTACACTCTATACCCTCAGATAAAGCATCCACCTTAGATTTCAATTGGCCTAACAAAAAATTCTGATACTTCAGCATATGAAATTGGCAATTCAAAGCCCTCATAGCTAACGTGAGGAGGTGTACACTTTTTCCCCCACCTACCTATTGCTCTAGAATCCTTATCCAAGGGAACTGGATTCTTAGCCACAGTAGCCCTAACACCCTTCGGACCTCGAATAATAGTTTCCGGATCAGCTCTAGGACTCTTGTACAAATACTTATGTGCTTCTGCAACTCTGTAATACCTGTCTGGCTTAACAGGGGCCGGAGGCAAAGAATCAAGATTAAGGGAAGATTCAGAAAAAACATCCTGAACAACATCTAAGACAGGAGGAATAGCCAAGGGCCTATGTTGTGGCAGAAACAAAAATTCCCTAAGCCTTTTCCGAGAATCTGAAAAACCTTGACCTTCCCACTTGAAATGTTCCCTCATGGAATGTAAAGTCTCAGAAAAAGAAAAATCCTCCGGAGGAGAAGCAGACGGACAGGAGTCCTCTGCATCCGAATCTGAATAGGAAGGGAAATCCTGAATTTCTTCAGCTGAGGATTCAGAGTAGTCAGAGGAATGATCCATTCCCTCTAAATCTGCCTCCACCCTAGGCCTCTTCTCTGGGGGGGGGGGGCATAGAACCCCTGATCAAAGTAATCAAGTCCTCTGCCATTTTCAACATATGCTTTTTAGGAACAGGGGCTGGAGAGCTAGAACTATGACCAGGGCCAACAAGACAAGGTTTGGCCTTAGCATGACCTTTAGCCACTGAAGTAGAAGGCCTAATAACCTTTTGTAAAGCTGGAACTACAGACACCTGAGAAGCACCCTGAGCCTGGCCTAACTCCTGAGAGGCCAACTCCTGTAAAAGAAAAGGTTCCCCCTGGGATTCAGCCGAACCCTCGGCAGGATCCACAGATTCAACCGGAGGCTCCGTAGAACCGGCATCCGCAACGGACGACTCATCCGGTTTAGACCTCAAAGATTTATCCTTACGCTTTTAGCGGTGGCGTCGGAGGATCCGACGGCATGTTATAGTTACACCGCTACCAAAACAAGCCTGGCACAGTCTAATCTTCGTTTAATGGTGCGCTTATTAAATCTAGCACAAAAGCGACACCCGACCACGTCGTGCTCAGGCCCCAAGCAAGGAATACAGAAAGAATGATAATCCCTATGAGGTATCTGTTTCCCACAAGAAATACAATTATTAACTTTTTCTGACATCCGGATAACTGAGGCAAGAAAAGACAAAAATTTCCCCAACGGGGTACTTAGCCCAACTTGGTCTTCGGTCTGAAACTCGATAAATGAAAATTTCAGAACGCCGAACGGCACTTGCAAACGCTGCTTCTGCTTCGGACCACGCGGCAAGAAAGACTGCGGATATGGCGTCGGTCATGCTCTTAAGTACTACTATGTACTGACGTCAGCTCTAGGCGACAATGACCGACGCCAGCCTAGCTCTTTGATATTCGGGCCGACCGAGGACAGCGGACTACCCACAGGTTATGACTGCAGCAATGTGAGACGAAGAACATCTAAAGAGTGATGGGGAGATAGCTAAGTAGGAAGTAGTTAATAGGTTAGTGTGGGAGGTAGAGGTGGGGGAACCTTTAAGTGGGCTGGGGAGGTAGGACTGATATGAGTGAAATGAGTGAAATGAGGTTAAGACTGAAAGGTATAAGAGTAGTGCAGTGGCAAAGAAGAAAAAGAGTTGCATTGTTAGGGGGATGATTGAGAGTTTGTATAGGGAGTATAATTGAGTGGGGAAGGAAGTTAGGCGAATGGGGAAAGAGTACAGGCAGGAAGTGTGTTGTGAGAGGGTGAGCTGGCAGGAAGGGGATGGAATGGAGAGTATAAGTGTAATAGATATATGGGTGGGTGGGAATGGGGGTAAGGTAGGGGAGTGAAGTGAGCCTGAGCGTAGCAAGGGCAAACGGAGCGGGGCTACCCCTGGAAAAACTACCAGAAACAATCAGGAAGGTTAGGTAGATATGAGTTTGAGAAGGCAGGGGGGGGCAGAGGTACAGGAAGAAAAAGACAGGGTAGGTCAGTAGTGATCTAACAGCAGAAGATTAGAGTACCAAACCAGGGCCCAGGCCCAAACAGAGGAGTGCAGATGGGAGGAGGAGTGACAAAGAAATGTGCAAAGGATTGCACTGCGGTCAGAAAACTAGAGAGAGCTGGTTAATTCAGGGAGAGAAAGAGAGTAGGATATAGAGAGCAGAGGTAGACAACAGAGAGAGGTCCAGAGAATGTGCTAAGCTTACAGCCAGGACAGGAGCATCAGTATAGGTATTGAATACAGTATTAATTACTTTAGGCTTCACGTACATAAAAGTATTTCCTGGTATTCTATAGGTGAATACCCATGCAGGGGAATTGATTGTAGGAGGTTCGGGCTGGGTTAGTCACAGGGCTTGGATACTGCAGGGACTATTGCTATCATAAAGTATTTCCTGGTATGCTATAGGGGAATACCCACACAGGAGAATTGATTTAGGAGGTTCAGGCTAGGTCAGTTACAGTGCTTGGATACTGCAGAGACTATTACTATCCTTGTTAGCCTGTTGCACAGCTCAGGACCGCAAGGTTGATGAAGGGAATGTACAGAAAAATGCAGATATAATTACTAGTAAAAGGAATTTGCATATAAATATTGCAAATAAACATGTAATCACTAAGAGCAAGTTCTGTACTGGCAAATCTTTATGAGGTAAATCCTTTTTTATGTGACTCCTACTCTTCATATTCTACAAACCCACCAAATAGTATGTCACTACTTTCAGCAACTATAAACAAAAATGAAAAAATACTTTAAAATGTGTTGTTTTTGAAGGTGGCTGCACCTCCTGACTTCCACACCCCATAACTTACACAGCAGTCATTATGTACTGCAGTTTTCTGATCCTCATTAAGTGAAGATTCATATAAGTGGGATTGCAGTTTTGTGACTCGATAAGAAAAACAAAGATTTAATAGGTCTGCTTTTGTCCCTGTATAAACAAAGGTCTCCAATACAAACTGTAAGGTGTGTATAAAGACATCAAGTCAGGGACAACAATGTAGTGTCATACCTTCCTCACCTACAATTATGCTAGCTTGATGGTTGCTTGAGATCCGAGAGTTGCAAGATTGAGATTCTTGCTGTATAAGAATTAAAAGCAAGCTGTGGCAAGACTGCCTCTTCAGGTGGCAAATAAAATAATTTGTCAACAATTGGGTTGTACAACATCTGCATTAGAAGGCAGACACATATCGGGTTTCCCCCTCTTCATTGGGAGTCCGCAAGCTGCTATCCACCTCAAATGCCAATCAACTACTTACAAACAGCCACTTCACAGTGGCAAACAAATACAGTTCAAAAGAAAAAGGAGGATGTAGTTTTGGCATTATTACTGAGAACAAAAAATGATGCTGAATATTTTCTGTTATGAGAATAATGTATCCATCTATATATCAGATCAATTCTTTACTAGTTTGTGTCTTATCTGTGGGCAAAACACCAAACTATGAATCATGTGAGGATGGATGGAAGCACCTGCAAAGCCCTCTTTTCTCCCTGCACACTTTGGGCTGGGCATCCAGTTTTTAATATATCTAAGGGGTAAGGACTGAGGATCAAATTAAAACACTGCAAACATATATTGCAGAAACTTACCAAATTTCCCCAAGTACAGCAGGTCCTGGTAAAAGCTTGCCAACAATGTCATAACAATGCAAATGGGTAATCACTTAGCAGATGGATCTCTGGGCTAAATCAAATGGCAGACATAACTTTAGATATAAAGGAAAGATTAGAAGACAAATGACAAATTTCCAAGAAAAGTAGTAAAAGGCTTGCTGTATATCAGGGCTTGTACCTACAACAATTTGCAGAAAAGTTGAAGCAGTCAGTAAGGGGAATTTTGAAAAAAGAAATTTCAGGGGAGCAGAATGTGGTAGCTCAAATGTCATCATCTCATTTCAGTACCAACATCTTCCTACAGGGCCAGAACTGAACTTCCTTCAAGGACAGCTAGACACTGAGAAAAGAGTTTAACAGATATGCCTTACTTCATTATACCTGACAATAAGGCACTTCCCTCTACAGTGGATCATTTCTGGGATTTCCTCTTCAGAGATCCTGACCTCAGTACAAAACTCTTGCATTGTCTAGCTTCTGCACTCAAGTGCCTTTAAGCTTCCAACCAGTGTGCCTGACCCCACTACTGAGCAAACATACCCGCAAAGGCATAAATAAATATGCATATATTAACTGCCAGACGTAAATGAAATCCATATGTGACAGCTAGATGGAGACACCATTCAAGTACAGGATAACTAGTGTCAGGGTAAAAATGCTTAATGCAGACCTCACAGATCAAACTATGGTAAATACACATCTATTCTGTACAGGGAAAACAGGTGGTGACTTTGAGGGAACATGGGCAAAATTCTTTGTTAGGCTTATAAGGGTCTCCAGGCCAATTGCCTAGTATCACCCTATGAACCTACTGTATCTGACTTCAAAAGCTCTTATGACAAGATGGGTAGAATTCCAAGCAATATTCTAAAAAAATGCCAGGGTGGCAGGGGCTGTAGAAAGGTCCAACAGCAAAAGGCTTAAAAGACATAGTCCTGAACCACTGAACTGCCACAGAAGGCCTGACACCAGGAATCAAGACCAAAGTAACAATGTTTGGTGAAAATATACAAAATGAGTAAGTGGCCAAATGTCCACAATACACATTCTTGAAACAGGCACTGGAAACAGAGATGTCTCTGGTGCACTTCCTTCTGGCAGCACCGACCAGCTGGTGAAT
Organism: Protopterus annectens; assembly: GCF_019279795.1. Classification (NCBI taxonomy): domain Eukaryota; kingdom Metazoa; phylum Chordata; order Ceratodontiformes; family Protopteridae; genus Protopterus; species Protopterus annectens. The sequence continues at coordinate 1,177,297,240 of NC_056739.1, read as the reverse complement.
GGCTGCCTGTTGGCAAAAAAATGATGCAGCTAAACCATTTTGTTTGCTTAGCCATATCTAGATACTTGGAAGAAGAACATCCACATTGTGCATCAAGGGTATGGGCAGTCATCTCTCTCTAGGTCCTGCCCCCCCCCCCAAAAAAAAAAACAAACAAGAAACTGAATGCCCTAAGGAATAGTTCCAAAACCAATGTAGGTAAGAAATGTACATTAGTCCTAATAGACAGAAAAACCTTGTGAAAAACCAAAAAGGATTCCTTAAAAGACAAAGGTAGATCAATCACAGAAACATTTCTTACTGTATTAGCTCATTAAAAGGGGACCCTCCTTGGTTGGTTAAACAGTGGGTCCCATCCTCTTAATTCTATTCTTTCATTTACTCATTCTCTGACCACCTGCTTCATCCAGCTCAGGACTGGTGGGGTGCTTCCTATCCTGGCACTCACTGGCCACAAAGCAGAGGAACTAATCTTAAGCAGGGTGCCAAACTATCAAAAAGACTCACTGACACACGCATTCACTCAGCACATGAACCTATGGACACAATGAATGAATGTCAGTTCATCTATGATGCAACCTTTGAGTTGGGGAAGGAAACCACAGAGCTTGGTGGAAACCATTAGACACAAAGAAAATGTGCACATTTAGCACAAAGAATCACCAATTTGCATTAGCATTCTCTTAACTAGTATAGACAAGCACTTTATAATCACTATTTAAAACTGAAATGGGCCCATAAGAAATAGGGCTGGAAGAGTCCTTACCCTCTTTGGACAACACAGACACCACAACCATTTTCCCTAGATGCGGACGCTTTCTTCACTTTTAAAACAGTGTTAAACAAAACCTTTCAGATCTTTATTACTTTCAGCCAAGCTTCCACTGGAATAGTCTGTTCCTGGACACTCCCTTGTTGGTTGATTATACATCACCATTTTTATCTCATCTCTTCCTATCATAGCTATTAATTAATAAGCCTCATATCCTCCTCTGTCCTTGGCATAATTAAGTCTTCCATAAATATTTCCATTTGTGCCTTTTCTTTTTTTCCACAATCCTCTGCATTACACAAAATTTTCATAAATTTTTTGAAAAATCTCTAAGGTCTCTAGGATCTCTTGAATATTTTTTCTTGTCAAAGGCTCCCTACTTCCTGTTGATTAAACTGCTGAGCTAAAAGTTTTCACATTCTGGAGTTACCAGAAATAATTGCTTAACAGAAACCTTTTTAAATTCATACATGTAATCCAAATACTCCCTGCATTACAGTGGAACAGGTACTGTTAATGTACAAAGACCTAATGGCAAGCAACTGCTGATAAAAGGGCAGAGCCATTTTCAGGTATATATCATGCGTGTCTCTTCCACAATCAAAACTATCTTTAATAATTCTCGTGGTCACATACTATGAAGAGACCTTAAAATACAGATGAAGAAGGGGTGTGCAACTTTTTTTTTGGGAATACAGCCACAACTGGTGTGTGTAAAACTAACTAACAATGTAGCAAAATACAGAATGAGTCCAGAAATCCACAGTATCTGGAGGTCAGCCAAGGTGAGTTAACCTCATTAAACAAGGCTCTTAATTTCCCTACAGCTTTTTTTCCCCTTACAAGGGATATAATAATTAGAATTATACCATGACCCCCCCCCCCAAAACGTGCACGCTGATTGGCCAGCGTGCCCGTTGTAAATTGAATTATACTAATGGAAAAAGGTCCGGTCTCCCGGACTTTTTTCCATTAGTATAACTCGTTTTTTTAAAACACTGTCTCGCTATGTTAAACCCATTTAACATAGCGAGACAGTTTTAAAACAACGAGAAAGCAAGATCTCCGTTGCTTTTTAGTGTTTTGCTATGTTAAATGAGTTTAACATAGAGACAGTTTTAAAATAAGCAACGGACATCTCCTTGCTTATTTTAAAACTGTCTCGCTATGTTAAACTCATTTAACATAGCAAAACACTAAAAAAAAGCAACGGAGATCTTGCTTTCTCCGTTGCTTTTCACAGCTCTGATGTACTGTGCAGGCGCCAAGAGTACATCAGAACTGCGGATGCCAGACATCTGCGGAAGGGCAGCAAACAGGCATTATGCTATGCCATTATTTAAGAAAAGTAATAGTTTCTTTTCTTAAATAATGTCATAATATAGCAATAACCCACTTCTGGGTGTGGTAATGCTAAATTTACCCACGGTTGGCTTTGTTTGGTCCGGGCTTCGCCCTCGGGACCAAACCATGCCAACCGTGGGTAAATTTAGCATTACCCACACCCAGGCGTGGGTTATTGCTATAATGAATCATGCACTTCCTCTCTTCTGCCTAACACTGTGATAGTGGTGAGCTTCGTCCCAGCTATCATGAGGTGTTGTAACTTCACAAGACTTCAAAGATTTCTCTAATTCAGACAGAAGAGTCACCCAAAGTGCCATTCAAGCCCAGTACCAAACTCGCCTCTCAGATGTCTATGTTCAGTATTTAAGATGAGTTGTCAAGCTGTAGAGAGGCACACTACATCTGTGCAAGTACACTAGAGAACAAAATTTTATAAAAACTTCTGTAATTTATTTTTTATTTGTATTTACTTGAAAAGTCTAACATGGCACAGCCCATTTTCATAGGAGGCATGGGAGAAAAGTGTCAGGAAACATTTAAGATGCTCATAAGAGTATCATACATAGAACAAACTATTTACAAATGTATATTACATATATAATTCTTAAGACAACTAGACACAAGCAGGTAATTGTTCTGCAGTCACACTGTACAAAGATAAAAAGTAAAGTTGTGTACACTTACCATAAATGTAGATGTTAGAGTGTATTCACTGTTGCAGTCATCACCTGTGGTTTATCCTTGCTGTGGTAGCCCTCGGCTGGCCCAAATACCACAGTCAATGTTTTTCTGCATCTTGTCAAGGATGGTTAATAGAACCTCTCTCCATATATGTGGAGAAGCAGTTGAGGAAGGTAGTCGATGGAACAGAAACTATTGTTAGAGATACCCAGCATTTTCTGGAAGGCCTTTCACAATATGCATTTTCAGAAAGCTATGTAGTAGCATTTTTTATAACATTAGATGTGGTCTCCCTGTTTACAGCAATACCAAATGATATATGTTAGGAGTATGTTAGAATGTTTCTGACACAGAGGGAGGTCAATAATGATATAATTATGAGATGTATGTTACTCATGGAGATAGTTCTCGAGAATAATGCTTTCTTTTACAAGTCTTCCTATTATTTACAAACCAAAGGAGTGGTGATGAGGACTCCATGCGCCAGCTCATATGCAAACCTTGTTATGGCATATTGGGAAAAGACTTCTGTCTTTGAAACAGTATATATAGAAAGTATTAAATACTACAAAAGATTTGTAAATTATGTTTTTTTTTTTTTTATTTGGGAAGGAACAGAAGACAGCCTTGTAGCCTTCATTGAATACAACAACAATACCACTAGCTTTCTGAAACTTGTTGGTAATTGGTCTCATAGTGAAATTGAGTTTCTTGATGTTTTAATCAAAAGAAATGAAGGAGAAATATCGACTTCTATGTTTAGGAAGGATTTTAGGAAAAACAGTCTGCTACATCGTAGCAGCGTGCATCCTCCACATATATACACAAATGTAGTAACATTTTTAGAGAAAGGATACTCCAAGAAGGAATGTGAGAGACTATATGATGAGCAGGTTATTGATAAGAAAGTCAAAGGGAAGCCATTTTTTTTGTCACAATAGGGGAAGATATGATAGAACCACATCACTGGATGATAGGCACCATCAGATGAGACTGGCTATCCTGTATTCAAATAATAATAAAATAATTCAGGGAATAATAAATAAAAATTGGAGCATCTTGATGATAGGGTTAAAAATATAGTAGGGAATATACCTAAATATTCCTATAGGAATACTAAATCTCTGAAGAGATTATTATGTTACAAAAAGAAGGCTAATAAGAGAGTTCAGTCTATCAGGAAAGGAACATTTCCATGCAGGGGATGCAATCAATGCTCATATATGGCAGGGACAGACAAGTTTACACACCCTGATACAAGGAAGACATATACTTTTGAACACTATGCTGATTGTAGGTCCCATGATTTAGTATATTTAACTATGTCGATGAAATGTATGGCATTTTATACTGGAAAAACCAATAGAACATTGAGAGAACATGTTAGGGAACACGTCTATGCCATTAATTAGCTAAGCATGTCATAAATAATGACCTGCCACATAAATTTAAATTTTTAGCTGTAGAGTTGATTAATACAAGTGTTAGACTAGGGAACCCCCAGAATCATACTGAAAAAGAAGAACTAAAATGGATCATCAGGATGCAAGCTGACAGAAATAGTGGTTTTAATGATCAGGCATCCTTGAAACTATTTTTGGTAGATAGCCCACTAAAACATTAATGAAATGTAGTTTATATACTGCTTATATGGTATACATATTCGGTATATATTTAGACATATTTTGGTATACACATTTATATACTTGTTTGTATTTATTTACAAGTGTTTTATGCATTTTATATATGTATATTTAGGTTTTAGATAGTTAAAGATTTGTTTTAGGGAAGTTTTATCTAAATTAATAGTTTCTGCCACCTAGTGTCTTTTTAGTAGAAATGCTTAGTTAAATGATGACTTTCCCTATATATACATAATTATACATTCCTTGTCATATTGTGTTTTTATTTTTATGAGTTCACAGGATAATGTTTATGTTTTGCCAATGTAAATTATATGATATATATATATATATATATATATATATATATATATATATAAATTATAATTGGAATAATGTTATGATACAGGAGTTTTTAAAATGTGTACTGTTTAATTAATTGATTGATTTTTTGACTGATCACTAAATATGACGTAGAAGTATTTAAACTTGAGAATTTAGCTGTTTTACTACGTCTGAAGAAGCATTAGATGAGAACGCGAAAGCGCTTACTTGGTTGACTCAGTTTGTTTCGTTAAAGAGTTTTTGTCCTTTCTTCTCTGTGTTGCTGCCTTAGTGGATATTTCGTTTTTCTGTGCCAGCTGCTGTCACCTGTAGTCGGACATTAGGTCGTCAGTGCTATAAAGCAAGGCAGCCAATGCCAATACATCAGGTTTTCTTGTCCTAACCCATCAGAAGCACAGAGAAATATGGTAAAGTGGTCCTGGTGGCTAAAATCCACCGTGGGAAGCTTATGTCCCCCTAGGGAAAGAGGATATAAGGGGGAAGGAGGGAGGGAAACCAGAACTGCAACAGTGAATACACTTAAACATCTACATTTATGGTAAGTGTACACAATTGTACTACGTTCTTCATGTTTCACTGTTGCAGTTATCACCTGTGGGAGGATTCCCAAAGCTGAGATGAGGGGTGGAAGGATAGGTTACATCCCTAGGCATGGGTATGCAAGCCCTGCAGAACTGCACAGGCAAACACCACCCTAGACTTAGAGAAAAGAGGTAGGTGGGTAATGCTTTGTAAAGGTATGGACAGAGGTCCAGGTGGCGGCTTCCAAGATGTCCCTGGTGGGTCTCCTCTGAGAAATGCTGTGGAAGTGGAGGCTGCCCTAGTGGAATGGGTGCAAACAGACTTGGGGGGGGGGGGTTCTCATGTAGTCTGTAGCAGAAATGTATACAGTGTGAAATCCATTTGGAAATGGTTTGCTTGGAAATGGGCTTCCCCTCTGCCCCTGGGGCAAAGCTGACAAGAAGCTGGTCTGTTTTTCTGAATGGTTTAGAATGGTACAGGTAGTATCCGAGTTGTGTGTCCACGTCTAGTGAGTGCAGAATTCTTTCCCCCTTGTTTTGAGGGTTGGGAAAGAAGGTGGGTAGATGTATGGCCTGGCCGAGGGTCACATGAGATACCACCTTGGGCATAAAGGAGGGATTAGTCCTCAGGGAGACCCTGTCGGCATGGAAAATGATGAAGGGCTCAAGGGCCATGAGTGCCTGAAGCTCTGAACCCCTTCTGGCTGAGGTGATAGCTAGTAAGAAAGCAGTCTTCCAGGAGAGGTATTTCAATTCTGCTGAAGCAGCAGGTTCGAATAAAGGCAAGGTTAGCTTTTCTAAAACATAAGTCAGGTCCCAGGCTGGCATGGGTGGCCTTCTGGGAGGTCTGACATTAGAAGCCCTTCTGAGGAATTGTTCAAAGAATGTGAGAAGAGGAGCTGGTCTGAATTGAAATGAGCTGAAATGGCTGAGGCATGGATTTTAATAAAAGTGAAGGAGAGGCCACCATCGAGTAACTCGGCTAGATAGTACAAGATAAGAGGGATGAAAGACTGTGAGGTACTGGCCCCTCTGGACTGGCTCCAGGAGCAGAATCTTTCCCATTTCCCTGCATAAGATTTTCTGGTGCTGGGCCTTCTGGCCTCTGTGATAATGTCTATGACCTGTCTGCTTAACAGGGACCCGTAGTTTGCTTTTAACGTATTAACCATGCTGACAGATTGAGAGTCTGCAGGTCTGGGTGCAGTATTTCCCCCCCACCTGGGTCAAGAGGTCTGAGATCAGGGGAAGCTGCTTGGGGCTGTAATGTTAGGCTGTGCAGTAAAGGGGCACCAATGCTGTCTGGGCCAATCTGGAGCAATGAGGATGGCTTCTGGTCTCTCCTAACTTATTTTGATCAGTACCTTGTGAATAAGAGGCAGAGGAAGGAATGCGTACACAAAGAGGGAGTTCCAGGGGAAGGTCAAGGCATCCACCTTCCATGCTAGGTGGCGATACTCCCTGGTAGAGAATTTTTCCACCTGGTGATTGAGGTGCGAAGCAGAGAGATCCACCTCTGGAGTTCCCCACTCCTGAGTGACTTACAGAAAGATTTTTCTGTGGAGCTGCCATTCTCGGGGGTCCAGTAAGTTTCTGCTTAGGTGGTCTGCCAGGGTGTTGCTGACCCCAGGTAGGTATTGGGCAATTAGGTGTAGACCCATGGAGGTGGCTGTCAGCCAGAGGTTCATAGCTAGCCTGCAGAGAGAGTAAGATTGTGTCCCTTTCCTGTTTGTTGATGTAACACATTACTGTGGTGTTGTCTGTTTTGATAAGGAGAACCCCTGGCCTGAGATGGGGATTGAAGAATGTCAGAACCTTTTATACTGCCATCATTTCCTTCTGATAGATGTGTAAGGGAAGGTGCTGGGCATCCCAAAGATCTTGGGTGCACCTGCCTGGTAGGTGAGTGCCCCAAGCAATGTCTGAGGCTTCGGTGGTGATGTTCTGGCCATATGGGTGGAGGATGAAGGGAAGACCCTTGTTTTTGGCACAGGCCCCTGCCCACCAGAGAAACTTGGCCCTTATACAGGGGATCAGCAGGAAAGAAGTCTCTAGAGGCTGAGTGTGCTGACACCAAAGGTTCTTTAGATACCACTGAAGTTTCCTCATGTGAAGCCTGCCCACAGGAATTAGGAGGATGTAAGATGCCATGTACCCCAAGGCTTGCAGGAACTTCCTTGCAGTGAGGAAACGTCTGGAAGCCAGCTGGGTAAAGTAGAGAGGCAGGAAGCTCTGCTTTTCTAGGGATAGGAAGGTCATTTGGGATCCTGTGTCCAGCAGTGCTCCCAAGAAAATGATCTTCCTGGAGGGTGCTTGCTTTGATTTCTTCTCGTTGATGGTGAACCCTAGAGAAGTTAGGAGGGTTATGACTAACAGAAGATCCTGGAGCAGCTTTACTTTGCACTGCCTGAATGAGGCAGTCCAGATAAGGGAAATCTGTATATTGCTCTGTCTGCAAAATGCTATGGCCAGGTCTAAGCATTTTGTGAATACTCTGGGTGCAGTAGATAAGCCAAAGGGTAGCGCACAGAACTGAAGGTGTTGTGAGCCTGCTCTGAAGTTTAGGAATTAACTGCAGGATTCCATTATGGGGATGTGGAGGTAGGCATCTTTTAGGTCTAGGGTTACTAGCCAGACATTTTTTGTCAGCATAGGTAGCAGCTGCTGCAAAGTTAACAATTTGAATTTGGGGACCACAGAATGGATAGATCCAGGATGGGGTGCCAAGTGTCCTCTTTTCTGGGAACAAGAAATAGTCTGGAATAAAAGCCTTTGCCTGCTTGATCTGAGGGGACAGGTTCTACTGCCCCCTGGGATATGAGACTTTGTACCAGTTTCAATGCCTCTGCCCACTGATATGGAGGTAAGTTTGAGTACCCTCTTGAAATTGGGAGCTCGTTGAAAGAGAATTTGTATCCTTGAAAAATGATTTTTGAGACCCATTGATACTTTGTTACAGAAAGCCATTTTTTTTTTGCAGAGGGAGAGCCTTCCTCCTAGCTTTTGGTGAGTGAAGGGCGGGCAGAGGGGGGGGAGAGGGAGTCATTGAGAGTTTTCACCATAGAAGGGTGGCTTAGAACTCCCTGCCTTTGGGGCGGAAGTGGTCCACGGTTTTGTTCTCTGCTGCCCCTGGGATAGGGGCCTGGGAGGTCTGTTCATGCGGTGCTTACTTTGGCCCTGTCTGCTAGGTGGAGGGAAGGACCAGTGCTTAGAGGGAAAGTTCTTGATGAACCTGGAAGGCTGAACCTGAAAGAAATCTTTTACTGTTTGCATAGAATTTGCTTTGTCTTCTATCTTTTTAAGGACCTCTTTTGCTTTTACTCCAAACAAGCGGTCCTTATCCAGGGGTGCATCAATTAGTTTAGACTTGACATGATCAGGAGAGGTTGTTCCTTCACACAAGCATGCATGTCTCCTAATGACAGATCCTGACACTGCTGTCCTGCTTGAGGCTTCCAGGGTATCATATCCACAGTGTAATGAGTGTTTGGCCACTTGACAAGTAGAGTGCAGTAAATCTGTTAACTCTTTCGAATTGCCACAGTCAGGAAAGGTTGAAATCTTTTGCTTTAATAGTTTCAAAGTGTGTTGTTGATAAACTCTGTCATTTTAAGCATTTGTACCTTTTATTCATAACATTAGGCTGTTTTCATACTGGTGCTTATCCTTGTATGTTTATACTATTTCTGGCCTGATGGAGCTTATGCTTTTTTATGTCTTAACTTCATTGTGTTAGATTGTTAATGTTGTAGTGTTTAAGAATATTTTCACCTCTTACATTCTGCTCACACATTTTCATTTTATTTTTCTTACCAGCTGGCTTAAGGTATTATTCTCATTTTCTGAAAGACTGAAGTGCCCTATTGGAATCCTAAGAGCTACTTTATCCTCCCACCAAAATCTGCCTGGGGTATTATCCACCTGGGTTAAGTAACCTCCCTGGACTAAAGCCACAGTAACCTGCTTTGTACGTCACAGTGTTTTTGATCTTTTCAAAAGCATATTTTTTGCTATTATTAGTCCTATACTTGGTTAGATGTGTTGGACTACCGCCTGACTCTGCCAGCAGCCAAAACCTCCTCCCCCCGACTATTCTTCTACCCTTTACCATAGTCCATCTCCGCGTTTCAGTGACCCTTTCCTTTATTAAACTAGCCCTGTAACTGCTCTCTATTCCATTACTTGCCTTCCACCTTCTCCCTTCCTATACTCTCTCTTGTCAAGGTTACCCTAGACCCTTGACAATTAGGGGTCTGTCATTTACGATCCTCTGTAGACAACACAGTTTCTCTCCCTCTAATCTCATCCTCTAATGCTCTTACTTGCTGTTCTTTCCACCACTACTAATCTTCTTCTAGTATCCTTTCTGAACCCTTGCTATATTATCTATCCCAGAGTCCTATCTACCCTCTACCTAACTCCCCTTCACTACCTCCATCCCTACTAGTTTCCCCTATTTTCTCTCCCTGAATTTGCTTTCTTCTTTCATTGCTCTCTCCTCCATATATTATTCCCTTAGCCTCTGTATACCCTTACTCTGGTTTCCCTTCTCCTGCCTCTTGCCCTGGACTTCCACCTTACTGATTGTCTCTCTCCCACTGCTCTCACCTTACCTGTGTCTGCCCCCTCCCTACCCCCATTCCCACCCACACCCCAGGGTCGTCCTTTATTACACACATTAGACTCTTCTATCGCTCTCAACCAACAATCGTTCCTCTACATAACTAACCCTCTCTCCTTGTATAGTTTACCTCTTTAGTTTCTCAACCTCATCATTCTATCTTTAGTTCAAACTCACATTCTGTTATCCCCCCCATTTAACAGCATCAACTTTCCTTCTCATATCTACTTTCAATGAACATAACCTTCACTCCAACAGACTTTACCAACCTCTTCTGTCAACACCCTCAATCATAGTAATATAACCTTTTTTCTAACTTTTTTTACCAAAATACCATCAAACTACTTAAACCCTTCAAATAGCTAACCTTAATATAGAAGTATAAATAACAAAACTCACACCTACATGCACTCCCTAGATACATTCATTTGATATTTCTATATGTTTCACTGAAACTTGGCTAAAAACCTACCAAGACTCTCCTGGCTATAATAAAAAAGAAAGGTGGAGGTATAGCCATCATCTATAAATCTAATCTTAATGTGACCTCTATAATGAACTATCAAACTTCAAATTAACAATAATAAATCAATCTTTCTAATTTGTTTGTACCTTCCCTGGAAATATACACATATTGAAAAAAACGTACTTAGCTCACTTTCTCTAACCAACCCCAAGAAACCATAATACTTGGGTGACTCAACATTGACATTGGGCTGTTCATCCGAGGTTCCCCTACTAACCACATAAACCTCTATGGGTTCTCTCCTCCATTAACCCAAACCACTCCCACACACATCTAATAAAAAGAAACAACTCTGGATTGGATCCTTATTAATAACCATCCTAACATCTACACTCAGGGAACTCTTCCTGATAATATTAGTGACCATGCTCACATATGCCTACTTTAATACCAACTTTCTACAGATCCTTGACTTTCATGCTCCCATTCGCTCTACTAGGATAAGATCCAAAACAGCACCATGGCTAACTAGACAAACTAAGAAGAAAATGATCCTGAGAAATAAAATGTGGGCTAAATGGAGAGATACCAAATGTCCATCAGATCACCTCCTCTTTAAACAATTAAGAAATGCTACTAAGAAAGATACTCTTACAGACAAAAAGGAATTTTATCTACACATTCAACAATCCACTCAACACACCCTCAAAAATTCTGGTCAGGTATTAACACACTTCTTAAACCAGGACATACAACTACTCCTACCCCTTCAGGCTTTAACCTTAACAATTTCACCCTGATCCCTGATGCCTTTAACAAGTATTTTACAGAAGTCATTCAACCCTAGCTAATTCATTATCCTCATCCACAGTTATCTTACCAAATACCCCTAGCACCTCCTCGAATGCCTTTCACCTTCAACCTGTAGCTACATCTCTTATTTACAAGCTTCTCAAGAAACTTAAAGCTTGTACTCCATCCGCTGACCAACTGCCATCATAATACCTACAAATTGCTGCAGAAGCTATAGACTACCCCATATCCATACTTATTAATAGGACTATCTCTGAAGGAAAAATTCCCACCATATGGAAAATATCTCATATAATTCCTCTACATAAAGGTGGCTCCTCTACTGAGTTCTCAAACTTTCGCCCTATTGCCTTACTCTCCCCATTAGCAAAGATTATGGAAAGATGCATACACAAACAATTTCTCAACTACCTTCTACAAAACAGACTACTAGCCAATTGTCAACATGGTTTCAGACCTTCCCACAGCACTACAACTGCCCTCCTCTCCTTCACTGACACTATAAATAACAACAAAAGCAATAATCTTTTCTCCTCTGCTCTATTCCTAGACCTGTCAAAAGCTTTCGACATGGTTAACCATAACATACTTCTTGATAAACTAAATCACTATTCTCTTGGCTCACAAGCACTTCAATGGTTTAGGAGTTATCTCCAAAACAGACAACAAGCAGTGCTATGGGACAACAACCTATCTTCCTTACTACCAGTAAACATTGGGGTTCCTCAAGGTTCTATTTTAGGTCCCCTTCTTTTTTCTTTATTTATAAATGACCTACACGTGAATATACCCCAAGCCATCTGCATTCAGTATGCTGATGACTCAACTTTAATCTGTTCTGCTAATAATGTTTCCTCCCTCCAGTCCCTCACCCAAACAGTCTTCTATAATGTAGAAAAGTGGTTTATGGAACACTCCCTCCTTCTTAATGCCAAAAAAACAAAACTTCTTCTCTTCACTCCTACTCACAAATCTTCCACACCTTTTTTCACTATCTCCTCTAATAATGCTACCTGTATTAACCCAGATATGACCACTCGCCTACTAGGTGTAACTATTGATAACCGTCTTAATTTTGATGACCATATTAACAACACCATTAAATCAGTTAACAAAAAAATAGGTACTCTCTACAGAATTAAACCCTTTCTTACCCCAGCAGCTAGAAAAAACATTGCCCAGACCCACCTGATCTCTACCCTTTTCTATGCCTCTACTATATATACTAACTTATCAAAAAATAACATGACCAAACTCTCTACCTGTTATAATAGTATATCTAGATTCATTACTGCTACTCCCTTTAGAACTCACCACTGTCTCAACCTCAGGCAACTCGATTGGTTAGAACTAAATAGCCATTTACTCTATCAGCAACTACTTATCATTCATAAGTCTCTTCACTACCCTGAAGCTACCCCAAGCCTTACAAAACTTATTTCACCTTATAAGAACCTAGCTACTCTACGCTCTGCTAATAAACTCCTAGTAGCCTCAACTAAATCTTACAATAAAGCTGGTGACTCATTATTTTCAAATTATGTTGGGAAAATCTGGAATCAACTCCCTCAAGAAATAACTGACCTAGACTCCACACCCCTATTCAAAAAACACATCAAAGAATATCTTAAAACTCAGTGGCTATGTCCTTGTGCTAAACCCGACTGAAATTACTTCTCCCTTACTCCTAACTTCCCCCACTATCCCCTAACTGTGCCTCTAAATAATATATTTAATTGATGTCAGCTACTTCTTTTATATTGACTTTTCAAAAGATTTGTTTTATTTTCCTTCTCCATGTTATGCCATCTTGTGATTTTCTTATCAGTTTTTATTATTCTAACTTTAGTATGCTGCATACCTGAAATTTGTATTGTTAAGCAGCTGTTTTTGGTTAACTTGCCTTGTGTTTGCTAATTGTTTTTTTTTTTGTTAAATTCTTACAGAAGCCTACCATTGTACTTTTTGTAGTTTATGTTTTTTGCTGTTAATGTTTTCTTACTTCATGTAATTGGAGCTTTTCTCCCAGGGCCTCTACTGAAAACGGATATATGTCCAGCTAGACTAGCCCGGTCAACAAATGTAAAATAAAATAAAATAAAAATAAATAAAATATTTTAACATATGGAACTGACCGCTGAGAGCTCTGGTAACTAAGGTTGCAGAGGTGTATACATTTTTACCCCATCTGTCCAGAGCTCTGGAATCCTTGTCAGAAGGAATAGGATTCGTGGCAGAACTAGTCTTAGCACCTTTTGGTCCCTGTGTAATGACATCTGGGTCTGCAGCAGGATTTCTGTACAGGTATTTGTGAGAATCCGGTACTCTGTAATACCGGTCAGGTTTACTGGGAGCAGGTGGGAGGGCATCAGGGCCTAAGCTGGATTCATGGAAAACATCATCCACCACTTCTAAAACAGGGGGGTGGCCAGGGGTCTGTGCTGGGGCAGGTCCAGAAACTCTAAGTCTTAGACTGGGGAAATCCTGACATTCCCATTAGAAATGTTCCCAGAGAGTGTGAAGGGTTTCCCCAAAGGAAATTCTTCTGGTGGGAAGGCAGAAGGAATGGATTCCTCTGCATCTGAACCCACATAAGCAGTCAGAGGTTGTAGTTCCTCTTCAAAATCTGAATAGTTAGATTTCTCAGAATCCTGTTCTGTCATAATTTCTGGGGAAAGGTGTCTTTTCCTTTTAGAAGTTGTGGCCTGACTACCGCTGATAAGGGAAATGAGATCCTCTGTCATTTTAAGCATTTGGGCTTGGGGTAGTAGAGCAGGATCAACATGGTGGCTAGAGGAAGATTTTCTAGGAGTGGCCTGGCTTCTAGGCCTAAGAGAATCTGTCGGTCTGAGAGAAGTGGTAGTCAGTTGAAAAGACGTTGTTTTTTGTCTAGATTCAGTAGTGCGAGAGGCCTCCTCAGAAGCCAGTGCCTGCGTCACGGCTCCGGACCCAACCGAGGCAGAGACAGCCAAAGGCTTGGGAGATCAAGAAGATTTCTGCGGCATACGGTCTCGGTAGAGATCTGTGTGGATATCAAATCGGGCATCAGGGGCTGCAAAAGCGCCTCACTGAATTCCAGAGAACTGACGACCTGCTTAACGGTAATGTCGTCAGAAGGCTTATCCTTGTGTGGTCCGTCTCTATCTTTATCTCTGCGTTTTTTCAGAATGTCCACAGATTGTTGTCTGATGGATGCCACTTCAGAATGCGAAGACGGAAGACGAAAATATCTGTCTACAATAAGAGCACTACGACGAATGGTTATCGCGTTAAAGAGGGCACAGAACCGGCAACAGGGAATGTCGTGGTCCGGCCCTAAACAAGTGATGTAGTACGGATGAAGTCTCGGTGTGGGATCCGCTTTCCACAGGCGAGACAATTAACGTTTTTGAACATCGGTTAGTGCAAGAAAAAAGGATTCCAAACGAGTTACTTAGCATTAGACATTTTCAGCTAAAATTCAAACTCTGGTAGTGACCGACCGGCACACTTGTGAGCTTCTGCTATAGGCTCCATGACAAGAAAAATTATGTAATGGCGTTGGCTGCCTTGCTTTATAGCACTGACAACCTGACGTCAGACTACAGGTGACAGCAGCCAATGCAGAAAAACATTGATTCTTGTATTCGGGTTGGCCGAGGGCTACCACAGCAGGGATAACCCAGAGGTGATTACTGCAACAGTGAAACAGGAAAAACATCAGGTATTTCTTTGTTTTTTAATTTCTCCAAGTCTTTTGGGTTTCTAATACCATAACTGGAATGGACCGCATTCCTAAGCTAAAGTATAATTAAAGTTCATGAAATTAGTTTCAATCTTTGAGGATAGTCAGAACTGTTCTTAACAGCAACCACAATGTGCCCAGTAATGACTTATGCAATTCATACAGAGTTGTATTTTATCTGTAACATATCAAAGTACAATTGTAAATCCTTTTTTTATAAGACCCATTCCTTCTACTACTATTAGAACTCTCTGGGTATCCTTCTTCCACACCGCCCTTGTTTCTGCCTGCAAATCTTGGTCTTTTTATGACTTTGTCTCTTTCTGTACATAAGACACTGTAGTCACTGGGTGTAGCAACTTCAATAATCAATGCTACCAGTCTTCTTTTCATAGACTACAAATTTATTTATTTATTTTTTTGCATCTGATTTTTGAACTGTCGGTAACAAATGATCCCACGTGATATAAACTATTTTCTATGATGCTCTGTGGCTCATGTTTCAAGTGCTTCTCAGCTACTTCAATATTATAATTTTTGCACAATCCCCAATGCAACACCCTTGCCGCATTATTTCAGTATACAGTTCTTCTGCCATTAGTGCATCACAACCAGCAACAAGATTTGAGACTGTGTCCAATTCTGTTTTACAAAACCTATATTAGTCCATTTCTCCCACATGTTCAATGGACTTTGTAAACCAACGTGTACGCAAGTCCACCATCTTAGGCCGCCAATATTAACCTTTTGCCTTTTGGTTTAAATTCACCTCTCCTTAACCATTCCAGCATCCGATCCTGATCAACACGAGGTTGTTACAAGAGTTTTCTATACTTGCAACTACATTTATGCATTTTCGACATTTCTTGCTTTATCTGATCCTTCACCTTATATTCTTTCTTTTCTTTTTCTGGCACATTCAATTGCTCCCTGATTTTTATCTACTTCTGGTTTGATTTCCATTCCCACTTGATGATAATATGCTTCTGCTAAACTAAGCAGGAAAGTCATCTTAGACTTATTCTGTTTCAAAACTTTCACTACATTTGGGTCTTGTGAGGTCAGCAGATATGTATGCAGTCCCACTATTGCAGATCTATACATGTAGTCAATTTCAAGGAGACCCATACCTCCTTCATAACAGGGAATACATAGTCTTGGTATGCACGGATTTTTATAAATAATTTGATAAGCATGAATAATCCTTCTTGTTTTCCTGTCCAAACTATCCAACACCTCTTGGGGCCAGTCAATCACTCAAAAACTGTAAGTTAGGATAGGAAGAGCAAATTGGTTTATAGCTTGGATTTTGCTTCTAGATGTCAATGCTGTTTTTAGTATTAATTTAAATCTTCTAAAATACTTCTTACTGAGTTTTATTCACATTTGTTCATGTTTTATTGTTGATCCTTCATCAATTCCCAAATATAGTTATACAGCCCCTCTTGCTCAAGTTGTTCTACATCACATTCCTGTCCCAAGTTGATGTTTTCTTGGTGCTGTAGCTTTCCTGCTTTAAAGGTTGCTTTTGCACATTTATCAAGACCAAATGACACTTTTATATCATCTGAAAAAGTTTTGACCACTTGCATTTGTGATTTCAGTTCCTCATTTGATGAGCAATACTGTTTTAAATCATCTAGGAAAAGAAGATGAGAAGTCTTTACACTCTGCTGTTTTCTGTGAGCCAAATTACAACCATGACCTAATCTGGGTTAAGGGCAAGACAAAACAGCAGCTGTGACAGTCGCCCTGGAATATCCTTCTTTGAAATTTGATCCCTGGAATCCTAATTTGTCCTTTATCATGGCTTAACTGTAAACTGGTTTGCCACTGATTCATGGTCACTGTAATGTAATCAATCAGTGCAGAGTGTTTCTTATACATTTTTAAGCACTTTTATCCATGAATGTGGAATACTATCAAATGCTTTTTTTGCAGTATATCCATGCCATACTTAGATTCTTCCCCTTTTTGCATGTCTCCATTATGATTTTAACATCAAATGATCCTTTGTTCCATATGACTTTCTTTTATTATCTTTTTGTTCTATTGCCATGATTGAGTTTTCTTCTAAATGACTATAAAGTCTGTCAGCATAAATTCCAGTGTATAGTTTTAACATCTTTGGACGGCAACTTATTGGTCTATAGTTTTTAGGATGGCTTGCAGGTTCGCTCTTAAGTAAGAGTACTGTTTTTCCTGTTGCCAGGCTGGTGTCTGTTAGGGGTGCACATATAAATGGTTCTTACTCATGGCTAAATCTTCATGTAAAGATGTTAATACTTTTAACCATAAGTTTAGAAGTTGGGTACTACATGTGGGCCTGGGATTTTCTAATTAGGAGCTTTTCTTAACTTTGTTCCGATCACTGTGGCTGTTACTTCATCCCATTGCATATCCTTTACATTTGAACTTCTTATTCTTTCGTTTACTATCCATTTATCGTCTCTGTTATGTTCCACAGGGTCTTCACAGACATTTATCCAAAAAGCATCTATTTTTTTTTTGTGGTGTTTCAATTCCTTTTGCCTTGTTTTCCAGATTCTCTATAACACTTTTTTGGGTCATCAATAAACTGCTTGTTTTGTACTTTCCTTTACATTTACCAGTGTACCTTCTAAGTTTTTCTGCCTGTACTGATATGTTTAGTTTATTATTTGCAACACTCCACAATAACTCCTGATCTGTTTTGATGCTGTGCATTCTTTTATCAGGTCTATCTTTCTGAGTATTTTTCTTGATCTGTTCCCTCTTTTGATACTCTTCTAACAGTGACATTTCTTGTTTTAATTGCTTTATAGTTTTCTCTATTCGATACTTTCATAATGGCATTTAACTTCTCCCCTTCGTTTCCTTTACTATCATGTGTTTTTGTGGTAAAACCTTATCTGTTATTAATTTAGCTGCATAGTAATATATCCTATTTATTTCTGTTGTATCACATGGATTTTTTATGGATAATCCTAATTACTGTGTTCATTTGTTTTATCAAACTTCTAACTTTTTTGGGTTTTACTGACTTTCTATAGTCTGTTTCCTTTCTTCATTTCAATATGTCTGCCCACCTCTGTTAAATCAAGCAACTCTTCTCTTAAACCATTTTCTTCTACATTGAGGCCATATTCTTTGTTTCCCATTTCATGTGAGCATTCTATAGGCAGTTCCACAGCATTTTCCTGTACCACATTCCCTTTGGTTTCATCCTGTGTTATCCATTGCTCTTTCATTTGGGAACTCACCGGCCTATCACCCTACAACAGTGGCTGCATCATAATTGATGCAGTTTCCTGTTCCTCCACTTGCTGACTTGCTGTGCAACTACAATTTAAAGTTTGTACCGATTTCCTGTGGAAAGCCCTAAAGTACCTTCATCTGGCAACTGAAGAGATATTTCCCACTCCACTGGTTTTGCCTTAATTTGGAGATCCATTGATCTATTGTGCTGTATTGTTTTCTGAGTTAGATTTTCTACACAAAATCCTTTGCTTCGCAAGTAATCCATAACCTCAGTTTTTATTTCTTTACCCTTCTCCATTACTAATTATCTTTTCTACTTTTCCTCAGTTTTATTTTTTTTTTATTGTAAAATTTTTCATGCCCAGATGCCTTTGCCTAAATTTATCTTCAAATATATTTGGTGCTGCCCTTTTTGTATTAATTAGTTTTGCTTTCTCCTTTGCACAAACATTACAACACATCAAATCTCTCTCTCTTTCCCATGTCCTTATTTCTTTTTCAGATATCTCCTGATCCTTCTATTTCTCCTTACTTTGGGGACTCATTGTGCCACCATGCTCTGATGTAACCTGTCTACACTTAATCCTTCACTTGGCAAGTATTCCATAACTTCTTCCATTTTTTACTTTTACTTTACTAATCTTCTGTTTTATGTTCCCTCTTTGTGATTTTATTTTTTTATTGTGAAATTTTCCATATCTGGATGCCTTTGCCTGTACTTCTCCTTAAATATTTTTGGGGGCTACCTTTTTGTGTTGACTAATTTAGTTTTCTCCTTTGTGTGTGTATATATATATATATATATATATATATATATATATCTATAAATATCTACACACACACACACACACATATATATATATATATATATATATATATATATATATATATATATTGCACCTTATCAAATTTTTCTCTTACCCATGTCCATATTTCTTTTTTATACCTTTCAAAAGTCTCTAGATTTTGTTCTTTGTTTTTTCACGCTTCCTCATTTGCTTCTTTTTCCAAAAGTGGGGGTTAAGATAGGAAGGTAGCAAAAACAAAATTAGGAAGTTAACTGAGGAGGAGTGTTTGAAAGATTTGCTGTGTAAAAAGGACAGAGGTTACAATGGGAATGGGGGGTATGAACTAACAAATAAAATGGAGTTATGTGGTTTAAGTATTGTTTTATTAAGGCTTAAAGGTGAAACATTTTATGGTCTCTGTTTTAGTTGTGAAGGGATGGGGTTCCAAAGTTTAGATATTTAATGAGTACAGTGAGTCACCTGCAAGGTTATTACATTTTGTTGTGATTACAAAGAGTGTACTGGTTGAGTGAAGATATCTACCTGGACCTGCAGTTACTGCTGCAGGGAATCTTTCAGTGCCAGACATTTTCTGGTGTATGTATAAACAGTGTACCCAGTAATAAATTTGTGAGTATGTGAAACAGTTGGGTAGCGCACGCCAGTTTAGCTGTTTCAAGGTTCTGCAATAAGTCCTATATGCAAGTTTATGGCTATTTTATTTAGGTTTAAGTATAGTATTTACATTTGTAAGAATAGGCGAGACATATAGTAGGGACGGAAGAAGCTAGATAGATGCTAGTGTTTCTCATATCATCTGACAGGTCATGTTTCGTTCTATACAAGGAGCATAGCTTCTGGGGGTCTTTTTTAATGGCTTACAATACGGGTTTGTGAAATTTGAGGTTACTGATTAGGATGCCCAGAATTACTGCTTGTGCTTGAAAGACTGCTTAATTTTGGTATTTGTATGGCAGTGAAAAGCATATTTTGTTTTTTTTAGGATTTTGAAGTACATTTACATACTTTAGCCAACTTTTTAAAGCAGTGAAAGAATTATGGGTGATGCCCTTAAGTACTGGTAGGTATGGGACTGCACATATCAGGGTTGAGTTGTTAGCATATTGCACTATGCTAGCAAAGTGGGTGGCAGTATCTAGATTGTTTATAAAACTGTTGAACAACATAAAGTATGGGCCACTACAGAAATAAGAGAGGATGACAAATGTTCAGCATAAAATTATGGGGAAGACTGACTTACTAAGAGAAATGTTTCCCTTCTGAATTAAGATAAATCTAGTAAACTTGCTTTCTGGTGCAGGTGTTACTAAGCTTACAGCCAAAGAGACCACTGAGAAGCTCAGCCACATCACCCACTATTGGTGGGAAACTAACAATGTACCCCATTAAGTAAACTTTCTCTGCATGTTCTCAATGAAAATTTGTGATCACGCATCCTATCACCAACACTGGGTTTAAAAGTTGCAAGGGAAATAATCTGCTTGATATACAAGAACGGCCATTTGCATAAATGGAAGATGCATTGGTTTAGGTATCTGTCATATAGGTTCATAGGTTCATACTAGGCTATCTGCCAGAGGGCATTTACAAGCCTAGCCCATCGTTTTGTGGCTTATGCCACCCCTTTAGTATGGGGAACTATACCCATTATTTTGCTGTGCCTCTGTCGAGCAGTGACACTGAGGTAATCCCTGGGGTATATCTGCGATCTCCCATCCATTGGTCAAGATTTCTCTTGAACAAGGCCAGCGAGGTGCTCTGCCTCACATGTACCGGGATTTTGTTCCACAGCATAGGGAGTCTTTGGGTGATGAATCTATCCCTCCAGCACGTCCTATTAATAGCCGTGTCGAGGTTTAAGTCTCCGCTTGTGGCTCTGATGGATCTAGATTTTTGAGGTGAAGCATATTCATCAAATCTGGGTTTGACATGGCCTTGTATGTTAGGCAAAGGTCACCTCTGAGCAATGGTAGCGACTGAATAGAGCTGGAGTTCTTTCAGTCGGGCAGCATAGGACAGATTTTTGAGACCCTTTATCCTTTTGGTGAGGAACTTTGTGGCCTCTCCAGCTGCTGCAAGTGTCGGGTCAGATACATTCGAATGGGGCATTGTACTCAATCATTGGTCTGATGAGTGATGAGTAAAGGGAGACTATGACCTCCCTTGATCTAGATGAGAATCCCTTCATGATAAGGTGGGCAATGTAGAAGGTCTTCCTAACTACTTTAGCTACATGGGTGTCGAATGACAGACTACTATCAACCTGGGTCCCCAGGTCCCTGATAACTTCTTCTGTGCTCAGTGGATTGCCACCTATTTGGTAGCTAGGGGTAACCTTGTTTTTCCCGAAGGGTATGACTATGCATTTTTTGGCATTTAACTTTAGGCCGTGGCTCTGGCACCAGTTATCCGTTTCTGTGAGACCCTTCTGAAGGATATCTGTGTCAGATGTGTTTTCTACTATGGCGCCCAGTTTGCAGTCAGCTGGTGTTGTTGACATGGTAATATAGGGTTAAGCTCCCAGAATAGGTGTTTGCTTTACCACTAGCTCTAGTTAGGGGAAGGAGATCAGAGAGTACTGGTCCTTCCTGGCATGGAAGGCTAAGCAGAGATTGCCTCTCAGGTGGCTATATGACACTGAGTAGATGTAAGAATTTTAGCCCATCAAAGAAACTGAGTCCCAAGTTTTTCTGAAGAAATAACACAGAGATGTCCTCAAGCTGATTTAGGAAGACGCATACTAAATGATGTATTACATTCAATGATGGGTCTAATAAGAGATGAATAAAATGGGACTAAAAATTCTTTGGACCTTGAGGAACTATCTCAAAGGATAAATTGTGCAAGGTAGAAGGATCTTCTAACTACACACAGACATGGTGTTTAAGACTCATGACTGTGTCAAATGCAAGTGAAATGTTATCAATATGGTAAGTAGTAGTAATTTAGATAAAGTAGATAAACCAAAGGAAGCTATGTTAGCATTTCCTGGTGTAGAGGATAAGCCAACAATTAAGACACCAAGCATTTGTTTGTTCCTGCCTTGCTGTACAATTTGAGAACAACAATGGGATTTGATAGCCACCCCCAGTATGCAATCATCAGCAAACTTGATTAGATATAGTCACTCAATATCTGCTTTTACGTCAGAGAAATATAAACTAGAGAGGGGGGGGGGCTCAAGAGACAGCCCTCTAGGACACCACTGCTGAAATTTTTCTGTCTACAGTAAATACCCTCGACCTTAAGTAATGATTCTGTCCGACAGCTAATTACCTTATCCAGCAAACTACATAACGGCTAATGCTGATGATAATGTCAGTGTGGAGGCTAGTGTCAAAAGGTTCACATAAGCAGTGTGGACTGTATAGCCCTAATCCTGTGTCATAGTAACATGGGTTTAGTCTAAACTTGCCATTATGCATAAGCCAGACTGGTACTGATGCCTCAATGCATCAATCCAAGAGGAAGCAAAAGTCCTAAACTAAGTAATGAATGGAATTAAGTTATAACGCCTGGATAATAAGGATTGCGCAGATAAATATGTGAATAGATGGGAAGAGGGAATCGCAGCATCTTACTCGAAAATACAGTGAAAATCAGGTGAGAGCAAATGACTGGTTATCTCAAGGGCCACCAATATAAGACAAACTGCAGTGTATGCATATGTTACAAATACACTGTTATCATAATGACTACAGAGAAACTACTCTCAAAAAAAAAAAAAAAAAAAAAAAAAAAAAAAAGAGAAGTGTGTACAATAGGCTCACCTTACCTCAAAATATAGAGCAAACTGGAGTACACCACTAGGTAACAAAAATGCATTTATCAGTACCTTCTACAAATTTTGGTGTCACCCTTACACTTTTATAAATGTAATTTAGCAAGCACATCCTTCGAGATGATCTATTTATTTATTTCAGTTTGATTACCGGGGAGGTCCACTGGGCATTGGTAGCCCGTTTTCAGTGGAGGCCCGGGGAGAAAAGCTCCAAAACAAGGAATTACTACCATTCAAATATTTTGTTTACAAAAAGTAATTTCAATGAACATGCAAAGTCATAGGCACTCTGAATTACAAAAATAATTTCAATGAACATGCAAAGTCGTAGGCACTCTGAATTACAAATATCAGGTAGTTATGATGGGGCAAGAAAGTTCCTGCAAAGCTATCCATTCAGTTTGAAGCAATAAAATCAACTGGTAATCTGTGTACTTTGTCAGTAATTCTCACATTCTTAAACAAGTTTACTTTACCTCCTGATTAAATCGGCAGTTCAAAGTACACCAGCCAATCTGCATCAATCCCTGTGAGGAGATCATGACCTCATAACTCCACTTCCCTGTAGCATGTGAAAGGAAAGGCAGAAAACAATGAAAGTCATTTCACAGCAAGGTGAAGATGTACAATCACCTCATTTAACCTCATCTTAATTCAGTGCTGAAACACTCTTTTACTATTTGATATTTTTGACTGAACAGCTGGAAAACACCTGTCGGCTCAGTGATGTAGATGAATAAAGCCCCATCAGTTACCCAGACAACCCAAGATAGGTTAGAATAGCAATCCATGTGAAGGATGAGACACCCTGGTGAAAGAGAACCATGACTGAGCAGTGCCTGCTCACTTTTACATGGGAGGAGGAAAAAGAACATGCATCTCACGGGTGCATTATATTGTTAATGTCCTCTGGGGAGATCACAAGACCTAAAGAGAAGCACCTCCTGTTAAAAGGTCAGGCCCATTTTCAGATGTCAGAGTGCCAATTTAGTGCCATTTCCATTTGCACAGACATCCATTAACCATTGCTGGGCATGGATGGGGAGATAAATTCAGCACAGCTGCACAACGGCTGAAGGCACAAATGGATGGCAGGTATGGAGGAGAAAAAAAAGGGGGAGGGGGGGTAGATGGAATACACTTCTGCAAAGTTTTTAAAATGATCCATTACTGCTTGGCAAAACAACATTTTAATGGTACTGATCTTAACCTGAATGCAATGTCGGTCACACATTTTGTAAACACTCTAAAACAAATGTATACCATATACCACTCCCTTTCGCAATCTACCAGATGTGTGCCCAGTTCTCTACCAGTAGTGTGAAGTGCATACATTTTTTATACAAGTGGGGCTACAGTGTTGAACAATCATTATTCTCCTCCCTACTTCAAGGACATGTATTCTTCAGCTCCCAAACCATCCCTCCAATGATAATGCACATTCATTCCTCATATAAACTGTTTTATAAACAATCCAAAAAAATCAAGCTGCAACTTCAAACACGACTTTTAATTCATAAAACAAAAAAAAAGCAAAGCTTTTGGGTAAAACAAGCATTACATCCAATTAGCTACATACATAATTTAAATACAAGTAACATGTTGCATTTTACCAATCAGCAAATAACATTCAATATTAAAAACATATCAGACCCAGCCACCTAAAAAATTAACATACATAAAAGCTGCATTAGTATCTAATAAAGTTCATATTTTGTGTTTTTAAAACATATACATCCGGATGCAACCTTACAATCCAGTTGTACTCTGCAAATTCAGTATGCGTACTGATGTCTCCACTTCTCTTATCTAAAAGAAAACTTCTGAACAACTTTAAATTTAAAGCTATGCTCCTCTCTCAATGAATTAATATCCTTTGCTAAAGCATTAGCGTTAATATGGAGTCTTGTATCAGAAAGGCATTGACATATATGCTCTAAGTTTCTGGTCAGTTTTACCTATGTAAAAACAAAAACATTGAGTACAGACTGCAAGAAAGACATGTTTTGTATTACGTTTTGCAAAATCCTTGAAGAAATATTTCTTTCTGGTCACTGGATATATGAAGATTGTATCTTTAATAATATACTTACAAAAAGTACATTATATCATGGATGCATGCCTTCCTTGATAGAAGTTGGCATTCTTTTGAATGTAGCAAGATCTCTACAGCAAAGTTGTTGTTTTAAATTCTTAGCTCTCTTAATAGTGAATTCTGGTGTGTAGCCAATCAAATTCTGTAACTGCAACCAAAATTTGTCACTGTTTTAATAATATTCATAACTTGTATGCTTCTCAGAATATTTAATTACATAACTGAGTTTATTCATATTCTTAGATATTTCACTCCCAGATACAACTTTCAGAGAAGTATGGATTTGCTCTCCATTCTCTGTCAATACTTAGTTTTGCATTTTAAAAATTATACTGTGGTGGTGGTGCTGCGGTAGCGTTGTCGCCTCACAGTAAGACATTGTCCTGTTCGATTCTCAGCTAGAGCGTCTTCTGTGTGGAGACATGTGTGATGGGCATACCTTCATTGAAGGTTGTGTGTCAGGGCTGGCAACTCGGTATGTAAAAATCTACTGCCAATCATTAGCGGACCAGAGTTCCGCTGTTGCGACCCCTAACCGGGAAAAGCCAAAAGACACAACAGCTTTCTTCATATGTCCTATCCCTAAACTCATCAGCCATAGACTTCAATTCTTTAACTAACTCAATGCTATCTGTTGTTAACCTACTGCCTCTTAAGAACTGTCCTTTTAACTATGCCTTTGCAGACATGCTCCAGGCGCATACTGGACCTATGTGGATATCGACTAGCCTGTACCTCCTTCTTGTGTATACTGGTACTTGATTTTGTCCAAACTTTTTTTTTAATTTTAAAGTCCAAAAAATTTATTTCTTGTACAGAATGATTCATATGAAACGTTAAAAATTCAGTGGTAGTGTTAATGTGTGTAACAAACTGAAATTATGTTTCAAGTTCAGCTTTCCAAAGGTTAAATATATCACCAACAAAGTGTTTAAAAAATATATATAATATTAAAATTATTAAAAGCTCCGTCAGACAATGTGTTCCTCTACCCATGAACTTAATGCAAAATAAGCATAAGTGTCCGCAAAGGACATGTCCATTGCGACGCATGGAGTTTGATGGTAATAATCTTTAAACAAAAATAACTGCTTTCTAACACTATGTCTAATAGCAAACATACTGTTTCAACACGTCTGGCTGACATTCCACTATACTGGCAAATGTGCTGTCTAACAGCTGATATTCCACAGGAACTGGGTATCACTGTGAATAAACAACTGATATCAAGTGTAACAAACAAGTTCTGAGGCATCAGACAATTCTTGTGTACGTTCATATAATTTACAAATAAAGTAATTTGCGTCTCTGATACAAATAACACATTTGATAATAATTGGTTTAAGAATGTCTTCCAAGTAAATAGATATAAATTCTGTTCCCTGAACTCCCCCTACAACTACAGGACGCATAGCTGCCTTCATTAGCTTTTTGTTTACAAATTGTATTAATCCATACAGTACACCTTAATTTGGAGTACATACATACAATTACACAAATCAATTGATAAATCATTCTGCACTTGTAAATAAAATAATGCATTTGCTATTTGGGTTGTATCCTGCCCAGGATACAACTGGTCAGTCTTCAAAAAGCTCCAACTCCAACAAACACCTGCAACCAGACTACTGACTAGCAATCTCTTTAGAGGGAAATCAGCAGTCAGACTAGACATCAGAACATTCTTTCCCCAAGCAAAAAATAAAGCTTACTCTTCTGAAATTATAAAAAGATATAAACAATAACTTTTTATCCCAACAACTAACTCTATGCAGTAGAAGGGGGATGGAGGGTGGGTGCAGCTGCAGCAACCATAAGGAATTTGAACATCTACTTTTATGGCACGTGCAACTTACACAACTGTACTATCTTCATCATTCTTATTGCTGAAGTAGCCTCTGGCTACTTGGGTTGATTATTAAAGACTATCCAACCTGGGAGGAGGAAGGACAAGGCTTCAGGAGCCACTGGAGAAAGCCTCAAGAAAAAACAGTCCTAGTCCAGAAAAGGGAATCCAATATGTAATGCTTTGTTTAGAAAATGATGTACAGAGTTGCTTCTAAAGTCCACCCATTTCCAATATGCTATTAAAGAATAAAACAGCTTATCAGAGTGTGTTTTAATCCTGCTTGTAAATATTTTACCATGGTGGAAAGAACAACAAAAGAAATACCAAGTTAACAACCAACTGGAATTGTCTGAATTGGCATATGCTGTCCTTTTCCAGTCCTATATAAGGAATTCTACAGCTGTACAGCTTTCCTAAAGGACTTAGGACTGACAACATAATACCAGAGTTGCAAAAGCATGTCCAGAGTATATAGAATCTATTCTCCCTGTTATTCAACTTCTGGAAGAAATGAGAGAGACAAATGGCTAGATTCAAGGTACACTCAATCTAGTAAGGGCATCATTTTTTTTCCCTACAGATGACCTTTTATGCTTGGAAAATCAAAAGGGTTAACTCACCATGAACAGGTGCAGCCCAGATATTCTTGCAGATGTCAGAGGAATAAAAGAGTTGGTGTACAAAAAATGAACCAAAATCAACCAGAATAGATGGTTCTTACATAGACAGAAAATTTGGGAGGTTTACTTTTTGCTGGGAAGATTAAGTGTTACCTGAATAACATGCGAACTTACACAAATATAAACCTTTTTGTAGAGCAGCTTGAGCAAAGTCTAAAATAAAAAGGGGGATACATGCGCACCATTGCTAAAAGTGTGAAGAGGTAACTCAGACAAATGTTTGTTTGAGAACCCATGGTAGTAATCCTGGATAGAGCCCTAGTTATAGGTGAGGCACCAACTAGAAGATCCCTTCTACTTGCCAACATTTTATAGCAGCAGGTGTACTTGTCTCCTTTAATAGCTGCTGCACATCTTATGAAAAGAGATGAATGAATCATCCAGGCAATTAGATGAAGATGGTCGAAACTGGGGTGTATAAATTCCCCATCTTGTGAGAGTAGGTCCAGTCTGTGAGGAAGCTTGTGGTTGCCCTTGGACAGTTCCTTAAAAAAGGTTGAACCAATGTTGCCTGGGCCAAAAAGGGAGTCATCACAAATATTTCTGGGAATACTTCTGAATCTTCAGAATTACTGTGGATATCAGTGGAAATGCATAAAGGAACATTCCCATCTAAGAGAATGTAAAAACATCTGTTTTCCAGGCTTGCTTGCACAGAATCATGGAGCAGAATTTGCTGAGTTGTCAAATCTGAAAAGAGGTAAACAGATCTACTTGAAGTCTTCCTCACAATTGTATCAATTCCTGAAAGAGGAAAGGTCACGGCATCCATTCTATAAGCCTGAAGGCAAGGCAGTCTTGAACAAAACAGTCAGAGCTGTCTGTTGTATATGGAGGCACAAAAATCTACGTGTGGTGTACCTGTGTTTAGCATTCATTCACAAAGGTCTGCTAGGGATTTGCTCAAAAGGTTTGCTGCTAAGTTCCTTCTAAGGGTATGTACACAGCCCAGAAAAACATTTTGTGATGTATGGCTAGCTCTTAAGCTATCAAAGCTAATCTACAGAGATGGCAAGACTTGGTAACCCTCTGCTTGTTGATGTACCACACAACTGTGGTGTTGTCCATGTTAACTCCAAAGAGGACCCAGAGTCCAAGAGAATGTAAGGTTTGAAGGTCTGAAATAAGACCCTTCCTTCCCTTTATGTTTTTGTGGCCTTTTTATTATTATTTATTCATTTTTTCTTATTATTTATGTATTTATTTTTTAGAGATCATACTCCCTTGGAACCTGATGTCCCTGGAACAAACACCCCACTGTGAATAAATCATTTGGCACCACTGAGCTAAAGGAAGCTCTACCTCTGGAGGCCAAATCTAATTCGTAATGAATAATAAAGGTATGAGGTTTGGCCCAAGTTGCAGCTGAGCAAATATCACTAAGGGAAGCCCTAGCATGAAAAGCTGCTGAAGTTGCCAAAGACCTTGTAGAATATGCTTTCACTCTGTGAGGCAAGGTGACGTTGTTTTTGTTGTAGATAAAGGTAATACAATTTCTCAACCATAAAACCAATGTGACCTTTGAGACAGGATGACCTCGTCTTGGTCCAGAAAAAGCCAGGTTTAGTTGGTCTGATTTATGGGTAGATTTTATTCTGTCCAGATTAAAATCGTATTTGCCTACAAACATCCAAGGAGTGCAGGCAATATACTCCCTTGTTAGAGTGGTTAGGAAAGGATACTGGAAGGTCAACAGATTGGTTGATAAACCACTATGACACCACTTTTGTTAAAAAGGTAGAATTAGTTCTCAGTGATACTCTATCCTTATGGAAGATAAAATAGGGAGGTGTGATGCATAACGCTTGAAGTTCTGACAAGCGTCTGGCCAATGTGACTGCAGGCAAAAAAAGTTTTCCAGGAGAGATATTTTACATCACAGGAAGACACAGGTTCAAAGGGGGGAGCTGTTACAGCTTGCAGAAACAGGGTCAAATCCCAAGCTTGTACTGGTTCTCTAAAGGCAAGTTTTAATAGGAGAACCCCCTTCAAGAAAGTTTTACAGAGACTATGCGACATAAGCGAAGAATCCTGAAAACCAATACGGAAATTTGAAATGGCAGCTAAATGCACACGAATAGTAAATGGACCGCCACAGTGGTGCAGCAGTTAGCGTTGTTGCCTCAGTGCAAAAGGTTCTCCGGTTCGATCCTTGGCTGGGGTGCCTTCTGTGCGGAGTCTGCATGTTCTCCCTGTGGTCGCGTGGGTTTCCTCTGGGTGCCCCGGTTTCCTCCCACATCCCAAAGACATGCTGTAGGTTGCTTGGACACTCTAAATTGGCCCTAGACGTGAGTGAGTGCCTTCTGTGGAAGGTTGGGCACTGGGCTGGTAACTTGACACCGTAAAACTCCACTGCCAATCATGAGTGGACAGGTGATCCACTATGGCAACCCCTAACTGGGAAAAGCCGAAAGACGAAGAAGTAGTAGTAGAGGCAGACACCCCAGAGTGAAAAAGCTGTGGTAAGTAATCCAAAACCACCGAAACTGGGGCTGAAAATGGGTTTAATTATTTATTCGCTGCCCATAGAGAAAACCTTTCCCATTTATTGAGATAAATTAGTCTGGTGGATGATTTATGAGATGCAATAACAATATTGCACATGGGGGACAAGAGGTTTTCCTGCCTGGCAATGGAAGTGGAGAAACCAAGCTGTCAGTTTCAGGGTTGTTAGATTGGGGTAAGTCAGACCCTGCGGATGGGTGATCAATGTTGGGGATGGATTGAGAAGTCACGGTTGATCTAGCAGGTGAGGCCAGAGGAAGGGAAACCAGACTTGTCGAGGCCAATATGGAGCAATGAGGATCACTTTGCTTTTCAGCTGCCGTGCTTTTTTCAGAAACTGGGAGATGAAGGGGAGAGGAGGATAAGCATAAATAGACCCGACAGCCAATTGTGGACTAGTGTGTCTCTAACTGTTCCAAAGGGGGGATCAGGGCAAAATAGTTGCTGCACTTGTAGCTTGTTGGGGAGGCAAATAGGTCACAGCAAGGCTGGCCCAAGTGGTTGAAGATTCTTGCCGCTATCATAGGGTTGAGGGACCACTTGTGAGGTTATAATGCACCTGCTCAATTTGTCCGCTATCACGCTGGAGTTCCCAGGAATGTGCGTTGCAATTAGAAAGCAGATGGAAGCTATCACCCACTGATATATTCTCAAGGCATCTCAGCATAACAGGTAAGATCCGGTGCCCCCTTGCTTGTTGATGTACCAGACCACTGACATGCTGTCTGATTGGATCGCAATAGTCCCTGACAGAAGGATAGAAAGAAATGCTTGCAACGCTAGTAGCACCGCCCTCACTTCCAGGACACTTACATGCAAAAGGGTCTCTGTCTCCGACCAGGTGCCTTGGACCGAGTTTTCCTGACATAGCCCTCCCCCTCCCCAATCAGGGAGGCATCCATGGTCACCGTGGCTTTCGGTTGATGGGGGCTGATGGGGCAACACCATTGTTGGGGATTTTGAGACATTTACCAGAGTAAATCTTACTTGCATCTCTGAGTTACACTTATCTGAAAAGACAAAGGATGTTGTAGAGGGTACCACTGAGTGAGAAGTAAGCACTGAAGGAGCCTCGTGGAATCTGGCTAGAGGAACAATAGTGATCAAGGTTGCCGTTGACCCCAAGAGTTGGAGTATAGATCGAGCAGGAGATTTGTGGCGACAGAGAGCGGTTGAACCTGTTGCCTTATTCTTTGAATCCTGTGGTCTGGAAGAGATGCTGTGCAATTTCCCTTGTCCAACAGTAGACACTTGGTGGGGGAGGTGAGGAGCCAGTCATCTAGATATGTAAATACTTGGAATCTTGAAGTCGCAAGTGTGCGATAATCCCTGCCATGCATTTGGGGAACACTGTAGAGAGACCGAAGGGCAGTGATTGATAGTGACAGTGACTGGCTCTTATGCAGAAGCGGAGGTATCTTCTTGAGGGTTTGTCCATTTTTATGTGGTAATACGCATCTTGAAGATCTACAAAGCACATCCAATCATCTTCTTCCAGGAAAGGAAGGATAAACTGAACCGTGACCATCCAGAATTTCTCTGTTTCACAAATTTGTTCAGTGTGCTGAGATCCAGAATTGGTCTCCAGTCCTGTCTTTTTTGACACTAAAAAGAACCTTGAGTAAAAACCGGACCCTATCTGGTCTGGGGGGACCGTCTGGATGACTTTTTTTGTAGCAGCCTTTGATTTCATGTGCTGCTGCTTCCCTTTGACAGGGTGGAACGTCGGGTAATACTCTGGATGAGATTGGACAAAGATGGAAGGGATGCGATAGCCTCTGGATATTATCCACTGTACCCAAGAGTCGTTGGTTATATTTCGCCAGGCAGCGGGGTACAAGGAAAAACAACCCCCAACTACTTCCACAGGTGAGCAGTCGGGCAACGCTTCAGCAGCACTAATAGGGTTGGCCAGAGAAAGAATCTCTGAAACCCAGGTTTCACGGACCTCCTCTGCCCCGAAAGGGGCATCTTCCATTGGAGTTTCCCTCTCTGTCTCTAGAGGAGAACTCGGCACGTGTGTCACGGAAAGAGCCCTGTGATTTCCTGTGCTACATCTTCCCGCTCCTCTGATTTCTGGAGTAGAATTGTTGAGGAGTGGAGTGTCTGACACCATTGGCAGATATGGTCTTACCATCTTGTTTGCACCTTGCCAGCGTATCTTTCACTTTAGGGCCAAAAAAAGAAGCTGCCTAGATGGGGGGGTTCATGAAGGAAGCCTTAAAGGAGTCCGCAAAGGTGCATCCAGGCATGTCATCTGATGACTATACCCATGCCTGCCGCTCTTAGCCGCTCCTTCTGTTGTGTGGGAAATAAGACGCATGGAAGAATTGGAAATGGACTCTAGGGTGGCTATCTGAGAAGCCACGTTGTCACAGACCTAGTCAGAAACAGCTTTTGCCAGGGTTTCAGAGAGTTGGTGGATAAGATCTCTCTGGAGCCTGGTAAAGTGTGTCAAATAGTTCAAAGACCTTACGGCGAAGGTCAATGAAGCAAACACACGCTTCCCTAGTATGTCTATCGCCCAGGACTCCTTGTTGGGTGGATGGACAGTTGGCTCTTTTTTCTTATGCCAAATCCTTCTTAGTTGCAGCCGCCACCACCATGGCATCTATTGGAAGACTTGTGACCAATGGGGATGCTCAGCGGGGGCGATAAGATTTTATCAGGCCTGTGTGGTATAGCTTCCAGGGTGTCAGGAGCCTTCCATGCATGCTGGACGAGCTCATCGGCCGGTGGGGTAACCCAGGAGGTAGGGGGCCGGGAACAAAAGGCCTGCAGGAATACAGTATTCCTCAGAGGAAGGATTAGAGGACTTCCAGTCACCCCCTCTGTCTAAGGATCTCGAGGATATCACCAAAGGACACCTCATCAGAGGGTGACCGTGGGTACCCTTCCCCATCATCAAAGTCCGTATCTTCAGTCAACTACTCCTCAGTGGAGTCCATGTGCTTCCTCTTGTACAATGCTTTGCGGGGTACTTTCGCAGTGGGAGGTTCTGGGAAATACTGCAAAGAGGGGGTCTCCTGAGGAAAAGAAACCAGAGACCCTTGTGCCCGGTCTCCGGCGGTTGTGGCTTGTGAGAGTTGCAGCACAGAGGGGGGAGAGGACTCTGACATTTGGGGTTTGCCAGGGGAGGCAAACTCCCTCTACATGCCTGGAAGGCCGGCCTGCCCAAGGAGGGATGGTAGCTCGGAACAGAGCATGAAAACCTCAGAATTGGATTCACACCCCATCCCAACAAGCTGACCCCTAGACCAGGAGTCTCAAGAGGAGTGTGAAGCATGCGAGTGGAAGGATTCCTGGAGGATGCCATAGAAAAAAATTGGTGTGGAAACAAGAATGCCCTCACCCACGGCACAGCCAATGGTCTGAGAAGAGCCCGATGCCCAGTGCACCGAGGGCCACAAGGATGACTCTGATTCCAAAGTGAGATCCACTACTGAAGTCGGAGGAAGGGAAGCTGCTGTCGGAGTAATGGGCTTCGATACTTAGATGGAAGTCTAAGGAGGAGTGCACGTTGCAGTTTGAGGAAATAAATGCTAACCTGAAGGAGGGAACGTGGATTTCGATGGGTGAGAGAGACCTCTGGCCACCAACAACTGGTCAACAAGCCACAACACATCTTGCTCAGAGAGGCTCCTGGTCGACCTCAGAGAAACTGGGACAATTCTGGCCTTTCTAGAAAAGGGTTAGATTGGCTACCAACAAATGGATTCATGGAAGGAAAGTACTTGGTCCTTGCTAATTCGAGAGGTGCAGAGCCCAGAACCAAGGACGTCTGCACCGAAGAAAACGGTGTGAAAGTAATCTGCGCCGATGTCAGCGCCATAGAAGTTGAAGGTGTCTACACCGTAAGAGCAAGTGTCGGCACTGATGGCTACAGCACTGACGAGGAAAGTGTCTGCACCAGTAACAATGACTGTGCCAAAAAAGACTGCACAGAAGAACATGTCAGTGCCGAAAGTGTCTGCACCGTGGAGAACAGTAACGTCATACTCTGGGACGAAGGGGGTTGTACCAACAGTGCCGAAGGGGACTGTACCTGCATGAATGGTGCAGGTAAGGGCTGCAATGGAACTGTCGGAGCCGTAATTGTCTGCACCAGGGACTCTGTTGCCAATAAGGAGGACATGGCTGGAGCAAGAATCAGCTGGGGGGGTGCCGAGCCTGGAGCTGACATCACAGGTGGCAGTGCTGAAGTAGTAGTCAATTTCACCTTCTTATGAGTCGACTCCCTACGATTTCCAGAGGGAGATGAAGGAGGGACCTGGAAGAGGAAGAATGCCTCTTACGGGGTTTAACAGGAGGGGGTGAGCCCTCCGACCCAGAAATAGTCTCAAAGAAAGGAGATTTGAAAAGACCTTTTAAGATTAATTTGTTCTTTCTCTCATTAAGAGTCCTGGTTGAAAAACGTCTACAAATCCCACACGGGGGGATCCACAGTAAGGTGGGAGACATTCAAATAATAAACTCATAAGTCATGGCCATCGGAAAGTGGTAACTTAGAGGCCGCAATCCTTACACTGCTTAAAACCAATGCTACTTTTTTTATCAGACATAATGATGTGGAGAAGAAGAACAGCACCAAAAAGAGGAGGAAAGACTACCCAAAAGGGTAAGAAGACAGAAGGAAAAAGGATTACCAATGATGGCACTGAAGAACTGCTTCAAAGGTAAGAAAAGGGTAATAAAGAGAAATAGACTAAAGGGAGAGAGTCTTAAGGATACGATAGGGTAGGCGAATAATACCAGAAACTGTTTGAAAAACTTTAAAGTAGAAACGATATATAAACTTTCAAAAAAATTAGACACTTAGCTGAAGAGAGTGGCTTGACATGGCTGTACAGCAATGTGGCAAACGAGATCTGAGGTAACAGGGAGCACAGCATTCTAGGTAGGACTTTGGCTCAAGAGTTTTTGGCTGACGCAAGTTTGATATTTGGCCGGCTCGGTTATGAGGAAGGAACTAATAACTCATTAGTAAGGAATGAACGAAGATTAACATCATCAGATTAGACTCCTTTGGAACTGTGGTCCTGCACTGAGAAGGCAACCTCTGAAATTGAAGCCAGAGTCGAGCTTACATATGCTGAACCACCAAGGGGCATGGAGGGCTCCAAAAGTATCGAAGTGGAACCCTACTCCTCGGAACCAGCAACAAAGTCTTGACCCCGGGAGGTCTCTGGGTCTGCCAAACCCGAAGAACTCAGGGTAGCTAACGGTGCTACAGAAGGAGCTCTGACTGACCCTAAAACAGTTGAAGCCGGGAAGGTCGGTACCAGGGGCTCCGAAAACTCAGCTGGAGTCGAAAGGGGAATAAGCAGTGGTGTGGAAGAAGGTAAGGATCCAGAGCTAACATTGCTAGGAACTGTGGAAGGAGGTAATCCCCTCGCCATAAGGAGCTGATCCCACCAGGTTTATAATATCAGATTCAGACAAACTTCTAGTGCATCAAACTGAAAAAGCTGATAGTGATTTGCTGGATGTTTCACCAAAACAAAACTGGGAAGACAGCACACAAAAGGATCTACTGAAGGGGAATATGTGGTTTATGATAAAATTATAAGTGAAGGGTCCTTCGGTTATGTACTCTAGGTAAGTACCGAAGAGGAAGTGCCCTTAATCGACATCGGTACAGGTACCAAAGCTATCAGCATCGAAGAAGTATGTACAGAAACAGGCACCGTTGGCACCGAAGACTGAACGTTTTGGGCCACTGGTTACGAGGGAACTGTCAGCACTGTGAATGTTTTAGCCATTTTGCTTGGCGATTCTGATGAAAGTGTCAGAAGAGACTGACTTCTTTTCTTTGGTTTGGTAGAGGAGGAAGAAGACGGCGATGAACTGGCTTCAGTCTTAGGACCAGATAAGGCCTCATCAAAATCCGATTTAAAAAAAACTTTCAGAATTAACTTGTTTTCACGGTCAACAAGAGTTCAGTTTCTAAAACTGTGACAGATTGCACAGTCCTCCTGTAGATGGACCACACCAAGACAACCACAGTGTGCGTCCATCTGAATTTGGAATCTTCCTGTCCCATTTCTGGAACCTCTTGAAGCCCAAAATTCCTTTAATGGGTTTGTCAGCCATTACAACAATAAAGGCCATAGAGAAACACGCACACACAAACACTTGTACAGAGAAGTCGGAAAGGAAATTTTTTTTTGTTTTAAATAAACTAAGGGAAAAAAGGGCAGGGAGGGAATAAATACCAGCAACGGTATTTAAGAATGCCCGAAGGTTAAAGGGAAAAAAGTACCAACAGTTGTACTTAAACTTCTTATGGTAGATCAAAGAAGTAAAACATATGGATGCACAAACGACTATCTAAAAGAGGAGTGGGTAGTACAGCTATAAGGGAGTATGGGGCACTATGAAGATGCAAATGAGATCTGAGGTAACTGGGTGAGGAGCATTATGGATAGAGCTTAGCTCGAGCGTTTTTGGAAGGTGCGAGATGGAATAACAGCTGAGCCGGTTCTGAGGCTCGGAACAGAGTCCACAGTCAAGAATTATGTGAAGATTGACAATATCAGATGTATGGTTATCTCAGGGAGGAATCTGCCTCCCACAATTCCATTTCATTCGCTTAGATTCATTTCCATTTCATTCTCTTAGATGATATGAACAAATGCACAAGAGAAATGAATTGTACAGCTGACAGACCAAAGGTGAAGTTCAACACTCTGCTGGTGCCAAGAATAGTTCTGAGGTAGCTTGCATAAGTATATCCTTTATGTACCCCTGACCCAGTTAGGCTGAAGCCATACTTCAGGACATACTGCCCAATGTGAAGGCACCCAGGCTTTGGTGTGCTGGAAAGGTACACGGCTATCCTTGGCAGGATACACCATCAGTCAATAATACTGCAACAGTGATCAAGGAAGGACATCTATTAGAGCCTTCATGATAGCTCTCATCATCATTTTCCAATCAATCTTTACAATGCTCATAGAGGATCTGATGGACCTAAAGGACACAAGGGACAGAGAACTGGAGCTCATTAACCCTGAAAGCTCTCATTCCAAGGATCTATAGACTGGAACTAAAATCCTGTATGTGACCACTCAGAGATCATAATGCTATTGGAATCTCTGAAGTAAAGCAAATGAACACCAGTATGCTATTTCTAAAGAAAAAATTGAAAATGCCCTAGCTAAACACGTTCAGATAAATAGAGAATACAACTTTAAGTATATGGTCATCGACCAGGGAATTCAGGATGTTAGGGGTGGTCCTGTAGCTCTCCTTTGGGAAGAATTAGAATTGTGTTGGCAGATTAAGCTGAACGCCTATAACTTTCCAGGCTTGAATGAAACTTGCTCTATCAGTTGTATTTTGAAACTGAAGAGCCTGTTAAGATGAATATGCTAACAACCCTTGAGACCTATAGTTTATTTGTTTTAAGTGATGTATTAATAATGTATTTTACTTTGAGTAGATGTACATTGGATTTATGTATTTTTTATGTTTTAACTTCCCATTTAGAATAGTTAAAGTAATGATTTATTTTATCTAGTGAATAGGCAGGTTTATATTACCATTGCTGGTTATGCATACTTTTGAGAGAGTGGATGCCTTTAAATATTAGGCTGAGAGTTATGTGGTGGTGTTACGTTTGGTTACAGGGTATATTAGGCATCATTGTATGTGTTTTTGAATTATTTTACTGCCGACTTCTGAAGAAGTTTGCTTTGTAAGCAAACAAAAAGTGCTTCAATAAATTGGCAGTTCTGGATTTTGGTGGCTCCCGTGATAGAGTTTTTTTGTCGTTTATCCAGTATCACTTTGATAATGATATTACATACATACTGTAGATCAGAGTGCAAGTGATGTGTATGCTGCATCTTTAAGAAGCATGTCAAGTCTATACGTGCAGGTATAATTACTAGACACGTGCAATCCCTAGTGCCATTTTGAAAGAACAGCTAGGGAGAGAGCATGTAAGATTACAGGTGTTAATCTGAATGCAAGTTACTTAAGTTAAAGTCAGTAATCTTCTATAGTGATGTGTTTTTATAAAGCTTCTTGAACAGAACCCATGAAGACTCTTCTATTGTATCCTATAGAGGAGAGCGACATGGTGTCAAACAGGATCGGAGAATAATATTTAGAGCTATGAGTTGGAGAGACAACAGTGAAGGTAAAACAGAGAGAAAAAAAACATAAACAGAGCCAGAAAAGAATCAAAGGTAATGAGAAATAGCGCAAATTGTTTACTTGATACAAAAGACAAAGAAGGACATTACAAGGGCACAAACCACATTATTAAGCAAGCGGAAAGCACGGTAAGTTTTTTAGCTAAAAGAATATTTAAAACAAAATGATCTGATGAAACGATTAACAGTAAAGCAAAACAAGCATGTTTAGAGTCAAACAAGCGCATGAAAAGGGCTTAAACTAGCAAAACTAAAACAATAAGGGCAAAAAGGGCCCGTTAAGCAAAAATAAAGCAAGGAGACTGCATTTGTTTTGGCAAAACCATAACTTTGTATTTTATCATTTATCAAGGACATAACTAAACGTACTCGAAGTATCTCAAAGTGTGTAAAACTTCTTACAGAGTGTGCTTATTACATGCAAATGTGCATGCATTTTGAAGAGTTGTGTGTAAAGTGCAACTATTCTGAAACACAGTCAAAATATAGCCATTCCGAAAAGTTCTTATGCTGGGTGTGCCTATTCACAAAGTGTCTCCATTACAGAGTGTTTCTCGTACTACAAAGAGATGCCTAGCAAGGTACCGCTATTTTGTGTCTATGCAGTTATTCGCAAAGTGCAATTATTTTGAAGTATTACTGAATTTTGGGCAAGATATGTTAGATTTATTCGAATTGGGCAATTACTTGATATGTTTCTTACATTGATAAGAAGTGATTTCTTGCAAAAGACTATATTACAACAGTATTACAGTCCCCAAGAATTATCCAGTCACACTGTAAAGTTGTTGAAGTGTTTCTTAAAATTATGATAACACTACTTAAGTAAAATGATAAAAGACTTTAGCATTTTAGCCTTTCAAACAATATTTCAAAAGTATAAAGTGCCCGAGAAGTTTATTTCGCACAGTCCAGTTATCCAAAGGTACTATAAGTTTGTTTATTAGTATAATTTCGAAAACCCCCCAAAAAAATTATAAATTCAGAAGCACAAATGGAATGGGAAAAGTTACGGATACTGGCATAAGTTTCTGGCATATGTGCATGTGACATGCATGTTTGTGCTTATTTGCAAAACCCTTTGCTAGCATGTGTTAATATGGCAGATGGATTTTGAAAACCCTTACCCACTTGTAATTTTATTTATTTATTTGTAATTTGTTAACCGGGAAAGTCTGACTTGGAACAAAGCCAATTTTCAGCAGAGGCCAAGGGAGAAATGCTCCAGATGCATGCCTTTGTAACGACATGATCAGAATATTGCAGAGAACAGGAGAATATTTGAGCAAGAGTACAATATTTTTATACAAGCAGCTTATGCAGATAGAGATGCATGCACCAGGGCATTCATTTTGTTAAACCTAACTGGGTCAGAGGCCATAGAAACCGAGCGTTCATTTGTGTACGCACCTGCAGTATATGAAGGAGAAGGTGAAACTCGTCATGTTGTTGTACAAGATGAATCAAGGGAAGGCCCCGATTGTCTGAAGCACAAGTTCAGAGAAATGTGTAACCCCCAGAAGAATATTACATTAGAGAGGCATTTGTTTTGCACAAGAGATCAGAAAGCAGGGGAAACATTTGCAGCTTATATAACTGACTTGAGAGACAGAGCTAAAACGTGTCGGTATGGTGACTTAAAAAGATGAGCTCATAAAGGACAGACGTGTGTGGTATTAACAGTGCTTCTGTGAGAAAGATTTTACTTTGTGACAGTGATTTACCGTTGAGCAAAGCCACAGAGATTTGTCAAATGCATGAGGTGACATAAAAACACACAAGTATGCTTGCGAGTGACAACAGCATGGTTTCAGTTGGCTCCAGAGCAAATGAGGACAGTATGCAACACACGGTAAACAAAAGCCGGCCCAAGCATGTGATAGCTACAGGGTTTTCAGAAAAGGCAAGTGGTTTTACAGAAATTTCTAAGAAAGGAGGGCATTCAAACTCAGTGCAGTTCAAGCATGAATCAGGAAAACCGAAGTCTAGCTTTACTGTTAACTGTCACAACTGCGGTGCAAATCATGAGTCTAAAAGAGAATTACTTAGCATTTTGTCAGCAATGTCACAAGTATAAGAAATGGAACCATTTCCAAAAGTGTTACAAATCAAGTAAGCCTCATACAGTTGTAAAGGAAGATCACACAAAAAAGCAAGTTAATCAAGTACAGCACAAGGGGTCAGCTTTCTGTGTAGATGGTGTATCAGTGCTTGGTGAAAGAGTTGATCCAGTGAATTTATCGACAAGAAATAAAGTGTTTTGTACTGTCCTGATTAAGGAAAAATCCATGGAGCTCAAACACGACACTGGTTCAAAGTGTAATTTTATATCAGCAAACACATTTGCTAAAGTGAGAACTAACGAACAACTTAATGTGGCCAGTAGTGCGAGACTTGCTGCTTATGGAGATGAAGAAATTCAAACCAAAGGTTCAGTGATACTTTCGTGTTATTTGGCCGAGAACTGTTACAACTTGTTATTATATGTAGGCCTAAGACCAGTGCAATTTTCACTGGGTCTCAAAGATAGTTTAAGAATGAATCTGCTTTCTTTTGCTAAAGAAGTCCATCACAAAAGTGCATTTCCGAATTCCATTTTTTCTGAAGCCATTTTCTCAGAGTATGCTGATGTTTTCGAGGACAAGTTAGGCAAACTCCCAGTTGTATATTCCATGAAGTTAGACCCAGAGGTCACCCCAGTAGTCAGACTAGCCAGAAGAGTTCCGATAACTATGCAGGATAACGTTAAAGCTCAGTTAGATACAATGGTGCAGCAAGGTGCAAGTTGTCTAGTCACAGGACCAAATGAATGGGTGTCGTTCATGGTAACCGCTCACAAAAAAGCTCAGATGAAATCAGAATATGTATTGACCCAAGAGATTGACCCAAGAGATTGGAACAAAGCATTAAAGATACTATCATCAAATGTGCACAGTTGAACAAATTGCGCCTCTAATCCCAAATGCTACTGTATTTTCTGTTTTGCATGCAAATAATTCATTTTGGCAAGTGATGCTTGATCGTAAATCCTCATTTTTAACTACTTTTGGTACTCAGTTTGGCACATACAAATTCCTAAGGATGCCATTTGGAATAAATTCTGCAAGTGAAGCCTTCCACCGTGCAATGGAGCAATAGTAGATTTATTGATTGGTGGCAATGGTGAAGCAGAGCATGACAGAAACCTCAAGAAAGTTCTAAGACAGAGCATGTGAAGTAAACTTGAAGCTCAATCCTCTGAAGTGCAAATTCAGACTTCC
The DNA here is from genome assembly GCF_019279795.1 of Protopterus annectens. NCBI lineage: Eukaryota > Metazoa > Chordata > Ceratodontiformes > Protopteridae > Protopterus > Protopterus annectens. The sequence goes on along the minus strand of NC_056739.1, from coordinate 1,177,255,947 downwards.
AGAAGTGATCTATGTGGGCCATTTGTTTACAAGTACTGGCTTGAGACAGGACCCGACCAAGCAAGCAGCTGCAGTGGATATAAAAGTGTACACACCCCTGTTAAAATGCCAGGTTTTTGCGATATAAAAAAATGAGACCACAATAAATAATTTCAAAACTTTTCCTACCTTTAATGTTACCTGTAACCTGTACAATTCAATTGAAAAGAAAACAAATCTGTTAGGGGAAAAATATAAAAAATAAAAAACTTACAATAAGCTGCTTGCTTAAGTGTGCACACCCTTAAACTAATACTTTGATGAAGCACCTTTTGATTTAATTACAGCATTCAGTCTTCTTGGGTACACACCTGCCATCAATTAAAGAGACTCTGATTAATCCCAAATAAAGTTCAGCTGCCATAGTAGGATTTTCCTGACATTTACTCAGTTGCCTGCTGCAGCAAAAGCCATGGTTTGCAGAGAGCTTACAAAGCATCAAAGGGATCTCATTGTTGAACGGTATCAATCAGGAAAAGGGTACAAAAACATTTTCACAGCACTGGATATACCATGAAACACAGTGAACACAGTCAGCAAAAAGTGGAGAAAATATGGGACAACAGTGATGTTCCAAACAATTGGACGTCCCTCCAAAATTGATGAAAAGATGAGACTAAAACTTGTCAGGGAGGCTGCAAAGAGACCTACAACAAATGAAGGAGCTGCAGGAATTTCTGGCAAGTACTGGTTGTGTACTACATGTGACAATAATCTTTCGTATTCTCCATATGTCTGGGTAGGGGGTAGGGTTGCAAGAGGGAAGCCTTTCCTTACATAGAAAAACATTCAGGCCCAGCTAAAATTTGCAAAACAATACATCAAGTCTCCCAAAAGCATGTAGGAAAATGTGCTATGGACTAATGAGACCAAGGTTGAACTTTTTGGCCACAAAAACAACACTTAACATCACCAAAACACAACCATAAAAACTGTGAAGCATGGTGGTGGTAGTATGCTTTGGGGTTGCTTTTCTTCAGCTGTAAATAGGGCTTTACTCAAGGTGGAGGGAATTACAAACAATTCCAAATTCCAGTCACTTTTGGCCCAAAACCTTCAGGCATCTGTTACAAAGCTGAAGATGAAGAGGAATTTCACCTTTTAACATGAAAACAACCCCAAGCATAAATACAAATCAACAAAAGAACGGCTTCACCAGAAGAAAAAGTTTTGGAATGGCCCAGCCAGAGCCCAGACCTAAATCCAAAATAAAATTTGTGGGATGACCTGAAGAGGGCTGTGCAGAAGAGATGCCCTTGCAATCTGACAGATTTTGAGCCCTTTTACAAGGAAGAGTGGGCAAATATTGCGAAGTCAAGATGTGCCATGTTGATATACTCCTACCCAAGAAGGCTGAATGCTGTAAATAAATCAAAAGGTACTTCAACAAAGTATTAGTTTAAAGTTGTGCATACTTATGCAACCAGCTAATTGTACATTTTTTATTTTTTTATATTTTCCCCCTAACAGATTTGTTTGTTTTTCAATTGAATTGTACAGATTATAAGTCACATTAAAGGTGGGAAAAGTTTTAAAATGATTTATTGTGGTCTCATTTTTTATATCACAAAAACCTGGCATTTTAACAAGGTGTGTACACTTTTTATATCCTCTGCATTCTTGAGATGTCAGTACCAGATAATGTACAAGCTCTATAACGTTTCTTAGGAATGGTCAACTATTTATTCTGTACCAGACTTCAGAGAGTTGGGCAGCATCTTTAAGAGAGCTAACACGCACAAATGTTGAATGGTCATGGCTGGAACAACACCAGAAGGCATCTGAAGACCTTAAGCAGAAAACTGCCACCCCAACTACATTGATATTATGATGTGAACAAACCAGTTACTCTTTCCTGTGATGCTTCAAAATTTGGTCTTGGCGCAGTTGTACTTAAAGAGGGCAGACCAATAGCTTATGCATCTAGAAAACTAACCCATACTGAGAAAAAATATGCTAAAATTGAGGAGGAGCTTTTGGCAATAGCATTTGCATATTTCAAATTTCATGATTATATTTATGGTCGAGGTATTCAGATTGAAACTGATAATCAACCTCTAGTTACTATTCTAAAGAAGCCAATGCATTCCACTCCAGCGAAACTACAAAGAATGATGCTCAAATTGCAATAGTACAATTTCAAAATGGTCTACACAAAAGGCAAATTGCTTTATCCAGCTGATACCTTATCTAGATCACCCAGAAATACTACAGAACAGCCTGATGCAGAGAATGTTGACTTTGATGTGATGTCAGTGCATACTTTTTCCACCACTAGACATGAGGAGTTAAGATATCACGCACAGACTGACCCAATTTTGCAGAAGCTCAATCATTACATTAATGCTGGATGGCCGTCAAAGCAATCTAGTGTACCACCTGAAGTGCAAACCTATTTTCCTTACATAGATGAATTGCTGATGGAAGATGGCATTATTTTCAAAGGTCCTAAAATTATTGTTCCAGCTTCCTTGCAATAAGAATATATCCAGATTTTGCATTGTGGTCACCCAGAATGAACATCCACTAAGAGAAGAGCAAGAGAATTAGTATTTTGGCCTTCATTACCAAAAGACATTGAGAGTACTTTCTTCTTGTCAGTATTCAACAGTACTAGATCACATTTGCAAAGAGAACTGCTTCAGCCAAGTCCAGTTCCTGAACTAACTTGGCATGCTGTAGCAAATGATATCTTTAAATGGAACAATTAACACTACTTCATTTAGGTAGACTCTTACTCGAATTGGTTTGAGATTGATCTACTGCCTAACCAAACATCCACAGCTGTTATTACAAAGTTGAAAAATGTAATTTCTCAGTTCATGGTAGTCCACAAACTTGACAATAGTACTCCATTTACAAGCCAGTTTCAGAAATTTGCAAAGAATGGGACTTTGTACATGTCACTAGCAGTCCTGAATATCCTTAGGCAATGGTCTAGCTAAACATGCAGTGCAAAGTCCAAAGCAACTATATGAAAGGTCAAAGTGTGACAATACCGATGTGTTCTTGAATTTGCTTAATCTCAGAAACATACCCCGTGATGATATTCTTGCCTCACCTGCTCAAAGACTACTTTCCAGGAAAACTACAACTACGCTACCCATTACTTATAGTTTATTGAAGCCTACACCAAAGAACAATAAAACCATCAAAGCTCAATTGTTGAAGCGTAATATCCAGAAATCTAGTAATGATAGATCAAGCAGATTACTTCATAAATTGAAGGAAGGAGAAATGGTAAGAATCCAGACAATAAAAGATTTTGATCGGATTGGACAAATCACAGACATCTGTGCAGAGTCGGGATCCTAACCTGGAGACTCCGAGGGTGTGGAGTATAGGAGAAACCACAGACATTTTCTTCCTGCACCAGAACCATCGTCACCTTCACAACATTGCTTCTGTGATGTAGAATCCAAACCTAAGAGTGAATCAGACACTGTTTCCATACTGGAATGTGTTCAAAATTCTGACTCCATTCCAGAAAATGATCCTAACATTCCACAGGTCAAAGATTTTGCAGTGAAAGTTCCAGTTGCTAAATCTCATTCACAGTTTTATGTCACACAATAAGGGTGAGTTATCTAAGCCTAGAGTAAAATACACAGCTGATTGTATATCTCTGTGTATTTAGTATTGTATAATGCATGACTAAGAGTTACCTGTGATTTCTGCATGCCGAACAGTCTTATAAAGTATAGTTTGGTACAGTTACCATAATTGTACATGTTCAAGTGTATTCACTGTTGCAGTCATTACATTTGGGTTATCTGCTTGCAGGTAGCCCCAAATCGGGCTGATTAACAAAGTCTTGGGTCCTGCGTCAGTTGCTGTCTCTTCTTCCATGACCTCAAGTCGTCAAGGGTATAAAACATGCAGCCGACGTCATTACATCAGTTTTTCTTGCCCCAGATGTAAGGTAGCCCCCTAATGGAAAACAATTAAATCTATAAATATACAAGGTTATACCTCAAACAAAGAAGCAAATACAGCAAAAAGCTTTTAAGCAATGAAAAGAAGAGAAGAGGTATAGCCAAATGAAATCAGGGGGCTGGGAGGAGGGTAACCAGGACTGCAACAGTGAATACACTTGAACATCTACATTTATAAGTGTACACAACTGAACTATGTTCTTCATGTTTCACTGTTGCAGTCATTAAATTTGGGTAGATTCCCAAAGCTAAGAATGGAAGGAGGAATTTAAATAGCATTAGGACCAGCTATAAGGACCTGCAAAACTGCAGTGGCAAAGCCAGCTCTGGATTTAGAGAAAATTGGCAAATGGTAATTGCTTGGTGAAGGTATGTACAGAACTCCAGGTAGCAGCTTCTAGGATGTCCCAGGTAGGTACGCCTCTTAGAAAGGCTGTAGATGTAAATGCAGCCCTGGTTGAGTGGGATGTGATCCCCTGTGGGATAGGTCTTCCATGGTGCATATAGCAGAAGTGAATGGAATAG
>NC_056739.1:1177172978-1177250948 GCF_019279795.1 Protopterus annectens | reverse complement strand
AAAATAACCGGGGCCCAAAGTTCTGGTACCATTGATAAGTGTAAGCAGGGGCTTGGGAGGTGAAACATTTATAAGCAGGGGCCTGGGAGATGAACCATTTACAGGCTGCCTGTGTCCATTAGACATACAGGTGCCAAACCCATGGTAGGGTGGGTGTGAAAGCAGGCACTTACAGGGTCACAAATCAATGCCCACCAAATACAGTATGAGGTGCAGATGGAGGATATGTACATGTGCAGTGATACACACTCATTTGGACCCAGAACAGTCAGAAAATAAGCCCAAAACTGGCATGAAAGAAAAGGTGATTAACACAGGCAAGGAAACAAAGATGGTTGCCTAGATGATGGTCCCAATCAGGGAGCTAACAATAAGCAAGCAACAGGAAGAAAAAGACTAAAATGAAAAAAATATTGGAAATGATCAATGTCCATCATTTAATTCAATCACAAATATAAATAAACAAATGAAAAACAAATCCTGTACATTTCCTGTACAAATTCCAGTTGAGAAATACCAACATATGAATTGTAAACTTCTTCAGCCTGGGTCTTGCCGAAAAGTCAGTAGAGCAACCTATCCACCCAATTAACAAATAAAAAAAATAAAATTATTTGCAAAATCTTGTTTTACTTTATATACACAGAAATATACTTCACTGGAACACTACCTAAAAAGTATTCTTACATAACAAACAGTGGAATATTTGGTGAAAAGACATCAAAGTAAGACACATTTTACCTATATAAATTTTAAAGAACAGAAAATTACAGTATACTGTTTGAAAACAAGGCTTTATATCTCACAACACATACCTTTATACACACAAGTGGTTGCCCTGATGGTACTGAAGTTACTGTGTCCAATAACCTTTAGAAGTAAAAAGACAAGAACACACAAGTTACTCGAAGGTCTCAAACATATAACAACCAGTAGTGCTATTGGTGATGTGCCTTCAGTATATTTTCCTCAAAGACACGCAAAACAGACTATTACAATTTAGACAGTTTTCTTGCAATACTGTAAAATAATAATGCACAAAAACAAAACAAACATTAATTTGGAATACTGATCAGATGATGCCTTCTCCCAGGTTGTATCCAACCTTAGTAGTAATTTAATATTTTTTTTTTTTTTACCAGAAAGGCATACTTGATGATTCATACCCACAATTGTTGTAGTCTGATATCGTTATGGTGATCTTCATTAAGCTTCTGTACCCAATCTACAAAAGAATTCCATGACTTCTCTGGTAAATAAAAGTACAGTTGTGTACACTTACCATAAATGTAGATGTTCGAGTGTATTCACTGTTGCAGTCATTACATTTGAGTAATCTGCTGGCAGGTTGCCCTCAGTCGGCCTGATTAAGTCTTGGGTCCTGCGTCGGTTGCTATCCCTTCTTCCATGACGTCAGGTCGTCAGGGGTATAAAACATGCAGCCTACGCCATTACATCAGTTTTTCTTGCCCCAGATGTCAGGTGCCCCCTAAATGGGGAGCCAAAATAAATATATATATATATATATATATATATATATATATAACAAAAAATATACCTCCAATCAAGAGCAAGTACACCAAAAAGGCTTTTAAGCATAGTAAAAGAAAGGAGAGGTATAGCAAGAGAAAAACAGGGGGCTGGAGGGTGGGTAACCAGGACTGCAACAATGAATACACTCAGACATCTACATTTATGGTAAGTGTACACAACTGTACTATGTTCTTCGTGTTTCACTGTTGCAGTCATTTCATTTGGGTAGATTCCCAAAGCTATGGTTGGGAGGATGGATTTATACAGCATTCAGAGCAGCTGTAAGGCCCTGCAGGACAGCAGTGGCAAAGCGAGCTCTGGATTTAGAGAAGAGAGGTAAATGGTAATGTTTGGTGAACGTATGAACTGAGCTCCAGGTAGCAGCTTCTAGAATGTCTCTGGTAGGAAACCCTCTGAGAAAGGCTGCAGAAGTAGATGCAGCCCTGGTGGAATTAGATCTGATCCCCATGGGGATAGGTTTACCATGGTGCATATAGCAGAAACGAATACAATGGCTTATCCATTTGGAAATAGTCTGCTTAGAAATAGCCTTTCCCTCTGCCCCTGCAGCAAATGCCATCAATAGTTGTTCAGATTTTCTTACAGATTTTGTCCTGTTTAAGTAGAATCTAAGTTGTCTGTGTACATCCAATGAATGCAGAATCCGCTCATCCTTGTTCTGTGGATTGGGAAAGAAAGATTGCAGACAAATGGTCTGATTAAGAGCCACACTGGATACCACCTTAGGCATGAAAATGGATTGGTCCTGAGAGACACCCTGTCCGCATGAAAAATAATGAAAGGCTCCATTGCCACAACAGCCTGTAATTCGGAAATCCTTCTAGCTGAAGTGACTGCTAAAAGGAAAGCTGTTTTCCAGGAGAGAAATTTAGGTCTGCAGTAGCAGCTGGCTCAAAAGAAGGGAGAGTGAGTTTTTCTTTGGTCTTTGGTAGGAACTCCCCTGTGGAAGGCAGCAGAAGTGGCAGCAGCTCTGGTGGAATGAGTCCGTATACTCCCTGGGATTTGCTTTCCATGGTGTGAATAACAAATTCTGATTCCATGAGCAATCCATTTAGAAATGGTCTGTTTTGAAATGGCTTCACCTTGGGAACTTGAAGCATAAGAAACAAACAATTTCTCTGATTTTCTGATGTCCTTGGTTCTGTCCAGGTAAAAACGTAGTTGTCTGTGTACATCCAAGGAATGTAAGATCCTTTCCCCTTTATTTTGAGGAGTGGGGAAAAAAGTTGGCAAGTGGATAGTTTGATTTAAAGCCACTTTGGAAACCACCTTAGGCATGAAGGTAGGATTAGTCCTCAAAGACACCCTGTCTTGATGAAAAATAATATAAGGTTCCACAGCCATAAGAGCTTGTAACTCTGAAACTCTCCTGGCAGAGGTCAGGGCTAACAGGATGGCTGTTTTCCAAGATAAAAACTTGATGTCAGAAGAGGCTGCAGGCTCAAAAGGAGGCAAGGTGAGCTTTTCCAAAACATAGCTGAGATCCCAAGCAGGAATGGGAGGAGATCTAGGAGGTCTTAAGTTCTTAGTTCCTCTGAGAAATTGTCTCATGAGCTGGTGGGAAAAGATTGGAGGGTCTGTATTATAATGAGCGGAAATAGCAGAGGCATGTATCTTAATGGAAGAGAAAGAGACACCCTTATGTAAGAGATCTGTCAAGTAAAGTAAAATTAAAGGAAAGTTCGGAAGAAAAGGATCAGAATCCTGAGCCTGCATCCAGGAACAAAATCTTTTCCATTTTCCTGCATAAGAATTTCTAGTGCTAGGACGTCTGGCTTCTAAAATGACATCCATAACCTGCTTGGGTAGGAGAGAAGAAATCAAAGGCCCTGGATTAACCAGGCCACCAGGCTGAGAGTGCTGACATGGGAGTGTAGAACCTGACCCTGACGTTGGGACAGAAGGTTCGGAGTCTGTGGTAAGACCCAAGGGGGCTCCAGACAAAGGTTTTTCAAAGTGCGGTACCAAAACTGTCAAGGCCAATTTGGGGCCAACAAGATTATCATCTTGGGCTTGTCCTGTTTGATCTTTAATAATACCCATGGAAGAAGAGGAAGAGGCGGAAAGGCATATCCCGAGAGGTTTCTCCAACTGAATGATAGTGCATCTACTTTCCAAGCTTGTTCGTGGAAAGTCCTGGTGCAAAAATTCTGTAGTTGATTGAGATGGGATGCAAAGAGGTCTATGTGAGGACATCCCCAGACTGCTGTTATCATCCTGAATATTTCGGTGTCCAGCATCCATTCGTGTGGATCCGAAAGGTTTCTGCTCAGACTGTCTGCCAGGAAGTTTTGCTTCCCTGGCAGAAACTGAGCTTGAAGGTCCAGATTGCAAGCTAGAGCTGTGTTCCATAGATCCATGGCTAGTCTGCAAAGGGGGTAGGAATGAGATCCCCCTTGCTTGTTTATGTACCACATAACTGTGGTGTTGTCTGTCCGTATCAGTAGCTGTCCTGGTTGTAGAAGATTTCTAAAGGCCATTAGAGCTTTCTGAACGGCTAACATTTCCTTTAAATTGATATGCAGGTGCTTCTGATCCTTTGTCCAAAGGCCCTGAAAATGGGCTCCCCACGCATAATCAGAGGCGTCCGTGGTTAGAATCTGAGTGGCAGGAGGCAGACAGAAGGGTTTCCCTTTGTTTAGAGTACATGCCTTGGACCACCAAAGGAATTCCTTTTGAAGACAAGGCAGGACGGAGATCACTATGTCTAAACTGTGGCAATGCTGAGACCATACACTTTTTAGGTACCACTGTATTTTCCTCATGTGTAGTCTTGCATATGGTACGAGAAGGATGCAGGAGGCCATGTAACCCAAAGCCTGCAGGAATCTCCTTGCAGATAGCTGAGTTAAAGTTGCCAAGGTTTTGAAAGTTGAAGCCAGCAGAAACTGTTTTTCGTATGTCAGAAAAGCCATCTGGGTTGTTAAGCTTAAAGAAGCACAGAAATTATCTGTTGTGAGGGTGTCAAATTTGACTTTTTTATGTTTACAGTGAATCCCAGGAACTTGAGGAGATCCTGAACAAACCGTAGATGCTGGAGTAAAACCTCCTTGCTGTCTGCCTGAATAAGACAGTCGTCCAGATAAGGGTAAATTTGAATTCCCTTGAGTCTGCAGTAAGCTACTACTGGAGCCAGGCATTTGGTGAAGACCCTCGGCGCAGTAGACAATCCAAAGGGCAGCGCAGAGAATTGGAAGTGCCTTGATCCGGCCTTGAACCTGAGGTATTTTCTGCGTTCCTGCCTGATGGGAATATGTAAATATGCCTCCTTTAAATCCAAAGTTACCATCCATGCATTTTTGGACAGCATTGAAAGTAGCTGCTGTAGAGTAAGCATCTTGAATTTTGGAATCTCTAGAAAGGTGTTCAAGACTGACAGATCCAGAATGGGTCGCCATGAGTTTTGCTTCCTGGGGACTAGAAAGAGCCTTGAGTAAAAACCTTGTCCCATCTCTGAAAGTGGAACTAGTTCTATGGCTGCCATAGCCAAAAAGAGCTTCCACCTGGTTTAAGGCCTCTGTCCATTGATGTTTTGGAAGGTCTGGCCATCCGCTTGGCCTTGGCAGGGTATGAAAATGGAATTTGTAACCTCTTGAAACCACATCCAGAACCCACTTGTCTTGGGTTATATGAGTCCAATTTCAATGAAAAAGAGAGAGTTTTCCTCCAAGAGGGGCTTCCAGGCAAGAAGTTCCTGCAGCCCAACAGAGGGAATCATTGAGTCTGTTTCCTATGAGTTTGTGACCTGTCCTCTCCTTCCCTAGGGGTGGAAGCAGTCCACTGTCTTGGTCTATAAGAAGCTTGTGTTTGAGGCCTTCCTCGGGAGCGTCTATATCTACCCCTCTGAGGCCTGTCTGAATTGGGAAAGGACCAATTTTTTGTAGGCCAATTCCTGCTAAATCTGGGTGGCTGTACTTGTAAGAAATCTTTAACTGTTTGCATGGATTTCGCCTTGTCCTCCATCTTTTTAATCACCTCTTCAGCTTTAGATCCAAACAAAACATTATGCTGAACAGGAGCATCCAATAATTTAGCTTTTACTTGTTCTGGCAAATTTTGTTCCTTTAACCATGCATGCCTTCTAATAACTGTGCCGGAGGCAGCAGCCTTACAAGAAGCCTCCAAGGCATCAAATCCACAGTGTAAACCATGCTTCCCAACTTGTTCAGTGGCATGCATTAAGTCATGTAATTACTTATCATCTGCACAGGCAGAAATGGAAGTGAGCTTTTGTTTTAAAACAGACAAGATAAATTACTGGTATTTCAGCATATGAAACTGACAGTTTAAAGCCCTAATGGATAAAGTAGCAGAAGTGTACACTTTTTTGCCCCATCTTTCCAAAGATCTAGAATCCTTCTCAGTGGGAATGGGGGTTTTGGCAGAAGCGGCCTTAACTCCCTTAGGACCCTGGGAAATGGTTTCAGGGTCAGCAGTAGGGTTCTTGTATAAAAACTGGTGGGAATCAGGAACACTGTAATATCTATCAGGCTTAACAGGAGCAGGAGGAAAAGAGTCAGGGGTTAAGTTAGCCTCCGAAAAAGCATCATCCACAATATCCAAAACAGGAGGAATTGCCAGGGGTCTATGTTGGGGGAGAAGAAGAAAATCCCTTAGTCTTTTCTTAGATTCCGAATACTCCTGTCCTTCCCAGTGGAAATGTTCCCTCATTTCATGCAAAGTTTCCCCAAAAGAGAAATCCTCAGGGGGAGAAGCTGAGGAATGGATTCCTCATCATCAGAATTTTCATAAGGGGGGAAAGAATATTCCTGGTCAGAAGAAGAAACTGAAGAAACAGAAGCCTGATCAGAGGAATCATAATAAACTTCCTGCCTTGGCCTTTTATCTGGAGGGGGATGTGAACCCCTAATCATAGTAAGTAAATCCTCCGCCATCTTAAGTAACTGTTTCTGTGACTTGGGAGCCGGTTCAGAAGAGGCCTGTGTTGCAGTCTTTGATTTGGAAGGAGTCTTTGCCTTTGCCTTTATTAGAAGCTGAGTAGGCCTGAAAACCCTTTGAAGCCGGTACCTGCACAGCGCTCTGGACCCATCCGAGCATTGTCCAAGGTCCTGCAATAGAAATATTCAAAGGCCTAGTTGGCTCCTCGTGGGAGTCCGTTTCGGCCATCGGTTCCGAAATGGCCGACGACAGGGGCTGCAAAAGCGCCTCACTGAAGACGGCTGAACCTGAAGCTGGCTCCGCTTGTGCGATATAGTCAGATTTGGACATCGGAGGCCTGTCTTTATCCTTGCGTCGTTTGTGAACTCCGGTAGCCGGAACCATATCCGACGACATTTTGTAGTTAAAACGCCTACCGAAGTAATGAAATGCAAAATCGGACCTTCATTTAATTGTACGTTGATTGAATCTAGCACAAAACCGACAACTAGCTACGTTGTGGTCAGGGACTAAGCAAGGAATACATTAAGAATGAAAATCCTTATGAGGTATTTGCTTCCCACATGAAATACAATTATTAACTTTTTCTGACATCGGACTGGAGCAAGAAAAAGTTTCCCCAATGGGGTACTTAGTTTTGAGTGGAGAAGAAAGTCTTCAGACTGAAGTTTTTCAGAAAAAATTGTCAGGAGTCAGCCGACCGACACTTGCGAACTGCTATCACCGCACGGCAAGAAATACTGGAGAACATGGCGTCGGCTGTCAGCTTTGTACTCCTGGCGCTCTGACGTCAGGGAGCGTGGTTGAACAGCCGACACCAGACCCAGACTTTGGGATTCTGGCCAACCAAGGACTGCCTGCCGGCAGGGGAGAACTCTACAGTCATGACTGCAACAGTGAAACACTATGAACATCTGAACCCATCAGTTTAGAATGAATGAAGATTGACATCAGATCAGGTTTCAGGGACACGAGTTATTAGGAAATAAAACAATACTAATGGTGTATTTCACACAGAGAAGCAACAGTTACAACATACACAATTTTAATACAGGTGAGGACAAAAACAGGAAAAATGTAAGTGGCAGGTTTGTCTTTTTCAGAATCACACAGTCATAGTAATTACTGATTAAAATAGCCTACCTGACAGCTTCACATAACCAGCCAATAAACAGACTTGCGTGATAATTACAACACTATAAAATCATATAAACAACCTGAACTCATGTACATAGTTATTCTAAGAAACCGACACGTACAAGTGACATTAAAGTTAAAAAAAAAAAAAAAAAAAAAAAAAAAAAAACACTACAAGACTATATCACATTAAAAAAACATAACATGTCATCCACTGTGAAAAAACAAAAGTTGTACACCAGACAAGATTTTAACTTCAACACACTACCTATCAAAATGCTGTCATTTAATCTGGGGGGGGGGGGTGGCATTGAGCCTAAGCTGCCAACGAAGTTCTTTCTCATCTATTAAGTCGCCCCATATCCCTCCCCTAGGATTTTTAATAACCAATTCAATTACAAAAAAACAAAAAGTGATGATCAGGGTACTCACTCAAATCTTTCAGTAAAGCATTCTCAATGTACATTTTTGATGTCAGAAACATGTTCATAAATTCTATCCATTAATTTCCTTTGGATTTCCCCACATATAAAGTACTACATTTCTGACAGACAGCCACATAGACCACTCCCTGGGAATTGCAGGTACAATGAAATTAGGCCCAATGACCATATGGTTATAACCACAATCTGCTCACCCATCAATATGTGTTTACTCATGCTACAAAACCCACACTTACAAGTCCCAGGTTTTCTCGAACTATGACAGAACCCTTTATCTTCATGGTCTTGTTCCAAATAATTTTTTATGGTCTGCCCCTTCTAAACACAATCTCTGGGTGAAATCCAGTCTTACTGGTAACATCACTAAAACATGAAAAAAATTGACCAATTCTAGGTCAATATTTCCCTTATCTGGCCCTCTTCTAGACAATAATTTGTGATGAAGGCTAAATTATGTTCAGCTGATTGAGGCTGCTTGTTCCCTGTCCTTTCAACCTCTGAAGCATAGGTAGACTGTAAAAGGAGCACAATGGCACCCTTTTCCCTTTTACTGGTCACTTCAGACCTAATTGAGAAGGTTAATCTTTTAGGATAACCCCTTGCCAATAACATGTCTTCCAAGGCATCACATTCCTTAGAAAAACTGTCGGAATCTGACACCATCCTGGCCAATCGAATAAACTGGCCTTTAATAAGTCCCCTCTTTTGATGCACAGGGTGGCAGCTCTCGAAATGTAGTAGGCTGTTACAATAGGTGGGTTTTCTACATATAGAGCTAACCAATTTACTCCCAAAATAATCTTTGGACAACCAAAACATCAAGATAATTAATACAATCATGGTTGTACACATACGTAAACTTCAAAAAGTACGTTGCATTGTTCAGGTAGTCAATAAAAGTGCTCATCTCATTTTCAGCCTGTTCCCAAACAATAAATATGTCATCTAGATAGCTGAGGTATAATTTCCAAGGTTGTGAGGGGAATTTATTAAATACATATTTTCCTTTCTCATTGAAGTAACACAATATTGGCAAATATGGGAGCACACGCGGCCTTCACTGCCGCCCCCTTAATCTGCTGAAATATTGACCCTATAAATAAATAATTCTTTTTTTAAAACTATTTCCATACAAAACATCAACACAATAATTTCACTACTGTCCAAACCAGAAAATTCACATAAAAAGTCATGAAACCACTCAAGACCCAATTCGTGAGGAATCCCATGAAATAATTCGACCACATCAACCATGAGGAAAAAAAACTCACTGGAAAAATCAAGATTTTTCACTTTCAACAAAAAAATCCCAGGAGTACCTACATAAGTGATCAAATACATTTAAACAATTATTTAATTTAATGTCAATGTATTTGCCAAGGGAGTTGATCGTTGATTTAGAAGCATTAGCTATAGGCCTCGCTGGTGGATCAGTGGTGCTATGTATTTTCGGAATTCCAAATATATTTGGCACCACTGGATGTTACGATTTTAAATAATAAAAAACATTGGGGTTTATTTCCCCTTGATCCACCATATCCTGTAGCCACAAGTTAATCTTATTATAAAAGCCAAATGAATGAAATTTAGAGATGTCTCTTCATACAACTCACAGTTAGAAACCTAGCATTATATCCTCTGAAGGTAATCATGTTTTATTCATAACACCCCCCCCCCTTGTCCGGCTTCATAACCCCAAGTTCTTTATTTTTGGACAACTCTAACAAGAGGCGGAATTCCTGAGTACTCAAATTCTGCTTAAATGTGGCTTCACATCTGCTCGAACTCAAATTGCGAAACTCTAACTCAACCATTTTTTCAAATAATATTAAAGTTAACACCAACAGTGGGTTAAAAACACTTGTACAAACACACTGCTTTCTGTTGACATTGTCCTGCGATTCAAAGATGAACCGAAAATTCAATCGTGTCAGAAAATTTTAAATATATTAAAATATCAACTTTTAAAACTGACAGAAGGAAAAAAAAGTACCTCTACAACTCAGCAAATCTGTGTTTTGCAGGGTAGAGATGCACTCATTAAAATAATAAACACTAAAGTCACCTGCACTGTTTGGACTCACAGTTTACAGAGTTCTCCAGGAAGGCATCATAATCCAGTAAATCAAAAAAGATTTCAGATGTCGAATTCAACAATACCGTTGATTCCTTTTGTATTGGCCATTCCGCCCTCCTCGTTGAACAGGAGGCGGATCCCTCTGCCTTGCTTCCTGATACACTTGGACCTCTGGACAGGACTCACTCCTAAAGACCAGGCCCCAGAATCATCTTGCTTCTCCTCTACTGCGTCAAATTGCTCCTGATTGCTTCTCAAATCGTAAAACGATTTTTATTGGTAGAGCTGGGTTTAGGATAAGCCCTACCCTTTAAAAACTCCATGCTGTCCCTTTCAAACTTTTCTCTTTATGATTTTTAATGATGAGGATTTCTTGATCAATAAGCTGAAAAATGTTTAAGTATTCCCGTTGATTTTGTGTGAATAGTAAATCCTGAGTTACACACCAGTCCAGTCGGGTTAGCCTCCAACATAGAGACTCAAACATCTCACAGTGACAGCGATTGCACTCAAGCATCTCACAGCTACAGCGGTTGAATAATTCCACCAGGTCTGAGCATAACTGTGAGTTGGTCATTGTACCATTGGGGAATTTCCAAAAATGGAGGCCCTTCGATATCCACTTCACTTTCAGTCACGAAGATAGGAATTTTCTAATTGTAATTTCTGGCATCTTAAGATCACATTTTCAAAATGGGTCAAAGACTGTTTTAATTGGGTGGGTCCCCCCACCCATCCATTACCAAAAGATCAATTACATTTCCACTATTCAGAAAACTTATCTCTACAGTTTTGAAGGTTCATACTCGAATTAGAGACATTGAGTTTGTTGTTACTAACAGAATCCCTTTGCCCAGCAGTTAACAGGCAGGTTGGAGTCTGCACAAAATCACTATGATCTCCACAGTCACCACCAGGGTCACTGTCAATATTTTGCTGGATACTGTTGACATTGTTGTTTAGCTCATGGACAAGTTGGGTTAACATACCAACACACTTACTGCTTAAGTGTCCAATCCAGTTTCAATTGTATCAGAACCATGCAGCGCAGCTCCTGGACCTGAAGCCATGTTGACAAAACCAGGAACCAAATAAAAAAACAAACGTGTCCAAAGTACTCTACCCACAGCCCAGAAACACAGCAACCACAGTTCAAAGACACTGAATTGAACTTTAACGATTGAGCACTTTCGTAAAAAACTTCTTCAGAATCACACAGTCATAGTAATCACTGATTAAAATACCTTACCTGACAGCTTCACATGACCAGCCAATAAACAAACTCACTTGATAATTACAACACTATAAAATCATATAAACAACCTGAACCCATGTACACACACTTATTCTAAGAAACTGACACATACACGTGATATTAAAGTTAAACAAAAAACACTACAAGACTATAACACATTAAAAATTCTAGTTTTGCTATGCTTTATGTGTATGATCTTAGTAAATAAGAGTGGTACAAACAGGTACCGATAAAGTACAGTTGTGTACCTACCATAAATGTAGATGGTCGAGTGTATTCACTGTTGCAGTCATTACAATTGGGTTATCCTGCTGGCAGGCTACCCGCAGTCGGCCTGAATTCCAAAGTCCTGGTTCGGCGTCGGCTACTGTCGCCTCCTCCCTGACGTCAGTGCGCCAGGGGTATAAAAGATGCAGCAGACACCATTTTCTTCAGTTTTTCTTGCCCCAGATGTCAGGTGCCCCCAAAAGGGTAGGCTAATTTATGCCAATAAACATGCATGTAGTAAAGTAAAACTCTACCTTCATCTACAAGCAAATACACCACATAGGTTGTATAGAACAGAAAAATACACATTAGACCCAGCAAAGTAAAGGGGGATGGTGGGTGGGTAACCTGGACTGCAACAGTGAATACACTCAAACATCTACATTTATGGTAGATACATAACTGTACTATGTTCATCGTCTTTCACTGTTGCAGTCATTACAATTGGGTTGAATCCCAAAGCTATGGTTGGGCGGCTGGGGCTAAATAGGATTAGGAGAGGCTATGAGGCCCTGCAGAACTGCAGTGGCAAAGCCTGCTCTAGATTTAGAGTAGAGAGGTAAGTGATGGTGCTTTGTAAAAGTGTGCACTGAACTCCAAGTTGCAGCCTCTAAGATGTCTTTGGTTGGTACTCCTCTGAGGAAGGCTGCTGAAGTGGCTGCTGCTCTGGTTGAATGTGGCCTAATGCCCTTAGGCACTGATTTGCCATGCTGTGAATAGCAGAAACAAATGCAGTGGCCTTATCCATTTTGAAATAGTCTGCTTTGAGATGGCCTTTCCTTGTGATCCTGCAGCATATACCACTAGAAGTTGTTCCGTTTTTCTGAAAGCTTTGGTTCTGTCCAAGTAGAAGCGTAGCTGCCTGTGAATGCCCAAAGAATGCAGAAGTCTCTCACCCTTATTTCTGTGGGTTTGGATAAAAGGTAGGCAAATGAATTGTTTGATTCAGGGCCACACTGGACACTACCTTCGGCATAAATGTCGGGTTTGTCCTCAGAGAAACCCTGTCCTGATGGAAAATGACAAAGGGTTCCACAGCCATGACTGCCTGTAACTCTGAGACTCGTCTTGCAGAAGTTAGTGCTAGGAGCAAATCTGTTTTCCAAGATAAGAATTTTATATCAGCTGTAGAGGCTGGCTCAAAAGGAGACAGTGTGAGTTTTTCCAAGACATAATTTAGGTCCCATGCAGGTATTGGTGCTCACCTTGGGAGTCTTATGTTTTTGGCCCCTCTGAGGTACTGCCTTAGTAATGGATGAGAGAATAGAGGTGGTTCTGTATTGTAGTGAGATGAAATGGCAGAGGCATGAATCTTAATTGAGGAAAAGGATAGGCCTTTGTCCAGCAGCTCAGTTAAGTATTGCAAAATCTGAGGAGTATTTGGTACAATTGTGTCAATTCCTTGTGCCTGGTTCCAAGCACAGAATTTCTTCCATTTTTCTGCATAAGACTTTCTGGTGCTAGGCCTCCTGGCCTCCAAAATAACATCCATCACTGCTTTAGACAGAGGCGTGTTTTGAATGGATACATTATCCGCCATGCTGCCAGGTTTAAGGTCCTGAGTTGGCTGTGCAGGATCTGACTGTTTTGTTGAGTCAATAAGTGAGGAATTTAAGGCAATGTCCAAGCTGGGCATTGAGACAAGCTCATTTGGATTGGGTACCAGTGCTGGCGGGGCCAGTCTGGGGCAATCAGTATCATTTTTGGCTTCTCTTGTTTGACCTTTAGGAGTACCTTGGGGAGGAGAGGCAGTGGGGAAATGGCATACACTGTTAAGTTTTTCCAGCTGAAAGATAGAGCGTCCACTTTCCATGCTAGCTTGTGATAAGTCCTTGTGCAGAATTTCTTTAGTTGGCAGTTGTGAGGCGAGTCAAACAGGTCTATGTCTGGGCATCCCCATTTCCTTGTTATCATGCTGAAGACTTGTGGATCCAATTTCCACTCATGGGGATCCATTAGGTTTCTGCTTAGTTCGTCTGCCAGGGAATTTATCCTTCCTGGCAGGTATTGTGCTTACAGATGTACTTGGTAAGTCAATGCCGTGTCCCACAAAATCATGGCTAGCCTGCAGAGGGGGTAGGAATATGTGCCTCCCTGCTTGTTTATGTACCACATGCCTGTAGTATTGTCCGTCTTTATCAATATTTGTCCTGGATGAAATAGATCCTTGAAGGCTGTCAGGGCATTTTGAACAGCTACCATCTCTTTTTGATTGATATGTAGATTTATTTGGCTTGTGGACCATGTGCCTGAATACATCTTCCTGCCATATGGGACCCCAGGCATAATCTGATGCATCATCTGTTGTCGTCTGTCTGGCTGTGGGTAAAGTGAAAGGCTGTCCCTTGTTGTGGTGACAGGCCTCTGCCCACCATCGAAACTCCTGTTGCAGGCAAGGAATGAGGGTAATTATTGTTTCCAGGCTGTGGCAATGTTGAGTCCAAACACTTTTTAGATACCATTGTAGTTTCCTCATATGTAGTTTTGCATATGGAATTAGCAATATACAGGATGCCATGAAGCCCAAAGCCTGCAGATTTTTCTTGCAGATAACTGAGTCTATGTTGCCAACATTTTGAAATAAGTAGTCAGTTGTCTTTGTCTGGCGTGAGATAAGCCATCTGGGCAGATGTATTTAAGCTTGCACCCAGGAATATTATCTCTTGTGAGGGTACTAGTTTTGATTTCTTTTCGTTTACTATGTACTCTAGGCATGTTAGTAATCATTTTACAAATGCCAGATGCTGTAGTAGAATGTCTTTGTTCTCTGCTTGAATAAGGCAATCGTCCAAGTACGGATAAATTTGTATTCCTCTTTGCCTGCAAAATGCAATTACTGGTGCCAGGCATTTTGTGAAGACCCTGTGTGCAGTAGATAAGCCAAAGGGCAGTGCAGAGAATTGGTAGTGCATTGAGCCAGCTATAAATCTGAGGTATCTTCTACATGAATGTCGGATTGGGACATGCAGGTATGCCTCTTTTAGGTCTAAAGTCACAAGCCATGCCTTCTTGCCCAGCATGGGCAGAAGCTGCTGCAGAGTCAATATTTTGAATTTCGGAATATCCAGAAATGTGTTTAGAATAGACAGGTCCAGTATTGGTCTCCATGCATTGTCCTTTCTGGGCACCAAGAGGAGTCTTGAGTAAAATCCTTGTCCCTGCTCTTGCTGTGGCACTCGCTGACTGGCCCTCATGTCCATGAGGGCTGAAACTTGTTTTTGAGCTTCTGCCCATTGATTGTGTGGCAGGTCTGGCATTCCGTTTGCCCTTGGCAGGGTGTGAAAATGGAACCTGTAGCCTTGAGAAACTATATTCAGGACCCATTTGTCCTGGGTGATCATGTGCCAATTTTGTGAAAAAAGTGCTAGTTTTCCCCCTAAAGGGGCTGCCAAAAAATAAGTGCTCGGTGCTGGCAGGGGAAAGTCATTGAGACTGTTTCCTGTATGGCTGTGATTTATCTTTGTGATTTTTCTCCACTTTTGGAGGTAGAAGCACCCCATTGTTTAGACCTATATGAGCCCTGGGGCTGGGATCTGCCTCTGGGTCATCTGTATCTGTCTCTTTGTGGCCTGTCTGACACTGGAAAGGACCAATTCTTTGTAGGCCAGTTCCTGCTAAATCTGGGAGGTTGTACCTGTAAGAAATCCTTGACTGTTTGCATAGATTTAGCTTTGTCCTCCATTTGCTTCAACACCTCTTCTGCTTTAACACCAAACAAGGTATCATGCTGTAATGGAGCATCTAATAATTTTGCTTTAACATGATCAGGCAGATTCTGTTCCTTTAACCAAGCATGCCTCCTAATGACACAACCCGTAACAGCGGCCCTGCAGGAAGCCTCCAGAGAATCAAAACCACATTGCAAAGTATGCTTTCCCACTTGTTCAGCTGCATGCAATAAATCCTGCATTTCTTTGTTTTCTGCACATTCAGAATTTATCATAATTTTCTGTTTAAGTAGTGACATAAGATATTGCAGATATTTAAGCATATGAAACTGACAATGTAAAGCCCTTACAGCCACAGTAGCAGAAGTGTAAATCTTTGTCCCTCATCTGTCCAAGGCCCTTGAATCCCTATCAAAGGGGATTGGGTTTTTTGCAGTGGAAGCCTTGACCCCTTTGGGACACAGAGATAGTTTCTGGGTCAGCAGCAGGGTTTTTATAAAGAAATTTATGTGAATCTGGAACCCTGTACTATCGGTCTGGCTTAACAGGAGCTGGTGGTAGAGAGTCAGGAGTTAGACCGGACTCTGAAAATACATCATCTACAATGCCTAAAACTGCCTGTGTTGAGGTAGTAAAAGAAAATATCTGAGCCTTTTCTTAGATTCTGAGTAATCTTTGCTCTCCCAGTGGAAGTGTTCCCTCACAGTATGCAGTGTCTCCCAAAAGAATAATCCTCAGGAGGGGAGACTGAAGGGATAGATTCTTCAGCATCAGAATCCTCATAGGGAGGAAGAGAGCATTCCTGTTCAGAAGAGGAATCATAGGAAATGGAAACCTGATCTGAAGATTCATATTCTGTCTCTTGCCTAGGCCTCTTATCATAAGGGGGATGGGAACCCCTGATCAATGTAATTAGGTCTTCGGCCATTTTAAGCATCTGTTTTTTAGGCATGGAGGCCTGTCCAGAGGAATAGTGTACTTGTTTCTTTGTCTTTAGAGGTACTCTTTGCCTTTGAAGCTGAAGTCGTTTTCACATATAACTGTGTAGGCCTGAAAACACCCTCAGAAGCCGTTGCCTGCTCAGCGGCTCTGGACCCATCTGAGGGAATAATTTCTGAGGATCCAATACCTTGAGTTTCCAGCGGCCTAGGCGGCTCCACGTGGGAGTCGGAAGCTGCCTGTGGCTCTGAGGTAGCGGGTGTCAGGGGCTGCGAAAGAGCCTCGCTGAGAACCGGTGAACCGGCGACTGGCTTAGCTGAAGCGTCGTCGCCGGTTTTGGACCTCGGATGCCTGTCCTTTTCTTTGTCTTTGCGTTTTTTTTTATAGATTCTGGTAGTCGGCTGTTCTGACGGCATAATATAATTAAATCTTCTGCCAAAATAATGAAATGCAAAATCGTACCGATGCTTAATAGTGCGTTGGTTAAATCTAGCACAAAACCGACAACTAGCAACGTCGTGGTCAGAGCCTAGGCAAGGAATACAGTAAGAAGGAAAGTCCTCATGAGGTATTGGCTTCCCACAAGAAATTAAATTATTAACTTTTTCTGACATCAGTCTGGAGCAAGAAAAAAGTTTCCCCAACGGGGTACTTAGCTTTAAAGAAGATTTCGGATCTGAAATTCGAACTTGAAAATCTCAGGAGTTGGCCGACCAGCACTTTGCTTAGGGCACCGCACGGCAAGAAAGACTGAAGAAAATGGCGTCGGCTGCATCTTTTATACCCCTTGCGCACTGACATCAGGAAGGAGGCGACAGCAACCGACGCCGGACCAGGACTTTGGAATTCAGGCCGACTGCAGGTAGCCTGCCAGCAGGATAACCCAATTGTAATGACTGCAACAGTGAAACACTATGAACATCTATAGAGCATGTATTTATATACATGCATACAGTGAGTGACTGCTACCATTCAAACACAAAAGCTAGTAGGTGCATTTTTGAGTTGCTACTTACAGCCATAGACAGTATTCGTTGAGTATACAGTTTGGCTTTTCATTCGTTTCCAATACAGTTCAAAACAATTTTCAGACGACTCGGAACAAAAGCTTCTTCTTTATAGCTGGTGCCCCTTAATGGGAACATCAGTAAGTGACACAAGCAAGGGTCTTGTGGTTACCTATATATATACCTGGGTAAAGCTTTTCATTAGCTGTTTGCTTCTTGGAGTGCTAAACCTATGGTTCACTGTAAGTGACACAAAAGGGATGGATCCAACAAGCAAATCAAATCAAGCACCAAAGTTGAGAATGACCCAGCCATTAATGTGAAACTCTTCAGTGCACCACCAGGGTATTCTCAATGTTTGCACCATTCACTTCTAAACCAAATATATTGAACATGACCTGACAGTACACCCAAGACTACCCTGACAAGTTTCAACACAGCCATAAAGACAAACGTCAAAAGTGAAGTCTCCTGCAAATGTTAAGCCATACTTGCATAAACATTTTTTTAGTGAAATCATTCTGAAGTTGAGTGATACCTCTTACATGGATCATTCTGAAATATTAAAGAAAGGATCTTTTTTTTTTATGGGAATCACATGATTTGTTTTGTTGTTAATGGTATCGTTTTTACAGTATAATGCCATACTGATGTGTGCAAACTGCTGTTTGTACTTTTCTGACATTACAAGGTCACATATGAAAAAGGATTAATGTGATCTAGTTCACTTTGTGTGTGTGTGTGTGTGGGGGGGGGGGGGCTAGGTAAATCTGCTAGCCAAGCTTCTCTTTGTGGCTTACTGCCAGTCTTGAGAAAGAACCTTAGTGTACACTGCCATGCTTTTCTGGTCCATTTTGTTATTTGAGTTAGGTTGCCTTCTTTGACAGCCCAAAGCAAAACTGATATCTAGCAACAAAGCCTTTTTGAATCGTGTCCCACCTTTCGTAAAAGTTCGCTAAAATATGCAATCCTTTTTACAGTCAAGTTGAGTTAATCACTCATACTCACACTGCTCCATTATTTTACTTCTAGACTGAATGTGTTGAACATTCTGTTAATCACAGTTTTTACTAGTCCTTAGCTGTCTTAATGCTGGAAGAATAGCTGCATTTGTAATGTAATATTAGCAGCTGTACTGTATTTTTACTTGCTTGAATCAGGAAGTCATGGAAGGAGGGAAAAAAAAACAATTAGAATCCATTCATTTATGTGGTTCTCAAATAAATGGAGCATGCAGACCCTTCCGCAGAAATCTTTTAAGCTAAACAGGAAGCAAAATGACAACATACAATGAAGACAATCACAACAATGCAGTAATTCATCGTCCAACTGAAGGACAGGGGGATGCAGCAGAGCACAATTCAAGTATGAAAAAATAGAACTCAAAACAGTAAATATAAAGAAGTGTCTGTGTGTATTTAAGTTCCAAGAGGAAGAAAGATACATAAAACCAAAAAAATGTGCTTAATATCAGCTTGGGCTCCATGGTCTCTGCTCCCTTCCTTTCAATTCCAAAACACCCGATAGTATAAGTATGAAGTACGTGGTGGTGCAGCAGTTAGCGTTGTCGCCTCACAACAAGAGGCTCTTTGGTTCGATTCTTGACTGGAGTTCCTTCTGTGTGAAGTCTGCATGTCCTCCCTGCAATCAACTGAACGTCGGCAACTCGGCACCATAAAAATCCACTGCCAATCATAAGTGGACAGGTGATCCACTGTGGCGGCTCCTAACTGAGAAAAGCTGAAAGAGACTAGAAGAAGAAGAAGAACAGCATTCATTGCCTGTTCTAATCTGCATTACTAACTGCAATACCATGTTAAGCAAGGCAAGACAGCATTAGATCATGTCCTAGAATACTACAGTCTGCAATTTCTGAGAAAAAAAAAGGGCAAATTACTCTCACAACGAATGACCATATTATCATGTTACAGAAATCAAATTGTCATTATAATGGAGATTAGCCCTTGTCCCACAGCTAAGCAACCATAGAATTAGCATATTAAAGTTAAGCGGATATTAGGCTATGGTTAGAATTATTGCACTGAAAACAAAAAGTGCGGTTTTAGAAGGTTTTGTTGTAATAGGTCTGTGACTCGTCTTATGCCACTGGCTATGTGGCAATGTTAGATTTTGTTTACTGGTTTTAAACATTTTTTTTTTAAAGCCATATTCCCTGTATATGACATCACCTTTCTAACATGGCTCTTTTAACCACAAATTACTGGAAGGTATCAGCTTAAAACTAACATGATGGGTAACACAAATACTACTGATACTCAGGCTCTGGGCAATTTAGCTACAGACATAGTATGCATTGTACATATAACTCTGCAATACAAATGGGAAATACTGCCCATTTAGTCATGACTGTTTTGATGAAATAAACAACTTAAAACTGACTCTGCATTCTGTAGGCTGTGGTAATAATGCCTATTACACTGAATAATGTCTCTGAGATTGCAGCACTAGGAATAAAAGGAAAAGATTCGAGTTTGTTTTAATACTTTTAACTTTAAAGATCTATACTGCAAAATTCTCATATTGCCCTGAATGGCTGTCTGAATGATGCCCTCAGCCAGAGATGGAGAAAAAAGGGCCAAACAGTCAAAACAGAGATCAAGAAGCAGAAGGTAGCATGGGTAAAAAAAGAGAAAAGAAAAGAAAGCTATAATTGGTGGCTACTGTTGGATCAAACTTTCTCTGGAGAGTGGTGACAAATATCTATCAGCATATACTGCGAGTATAGTTTATGAATACATGTGGCTGCACAAGATTTTTTTTTTTTACATGCTGAACTTCTGATATTAACACACTGCTGTTCAAAATAGTAGAATATGCACACATCTGAAGATAAACAGAATTATCACTTACTGCTATTTTTACCAGGAAGCCTTTGCAACCTTTTCACATGAGGACAGTAAAGTCTCCCAAACAATCAGTGTCTCAATTCATATTGCCTCTAACTGCTTACCCCAAGTAGGTCATCATCGACAAGGAGGAGACCTTCGTAGCCTGTGTTATGATCAAGAACAACAATAGATGGACCAAGACGTCCCTCCACAGCCCCATCTAAAAAGTAAGAAGAGTTAACAGTGTCTGCTAAACCAAGACATTCAGCCAACAGCCTCCACTAAAGCTTCACCTTTCATACAATACTTCAATTTTAATTATGCAAACATATAAAATATAAACACTATTTCATTTACTTATGTATTTTTCTGCGTGTTTACCAGGTAGGAGAGCTACTCAGGTGACCCTTTCCAAGCACAAAGCACATTAAGTGAACAAAGCAGTTCAGTAAGAATTAATACAAAGAGAGAGTTTTACTCATTAGTACAGTTTAGGTATAAATAAGATTAAAGTCTTTGACTAACTGAATTTATGCAGTGGTACTTACATACAGAATTGACTAATGAGATGTACCCTAAACAGTACAAAGTATTTTTGCCTTTGTTCCAAAGATATGTGAGAAATGCTTTTATTATTAATAAATAAAGCAATGATACAAGCCAATTTTCGGCATTTAAGGTAATCTTACCATGAGTTGAAGTGTAACACAAAAGCAGCCTAAATGGCCATACACAAATCATAGTGGTTATTAATATTAAATCACAACAGAGTGTACAAAACAATATGGCAATTAATGCTAGTGTATACAGGTTAATATAGGTGCATATTTACAGCAAGAAAGCTCAAATGAATAGTTTGTAGTTGGAGATATGATATCATTAGTTCTACTAAACTGCACTACTTCTAGCCTCTCTCCTTGAAGCATTTGCATTTGTGTGTGTGTTTTTTTGTGTGTGTGTTAGGAGAAATTCCTTCATTTTGGATATGAAAGATTTGATGCACTATAGCCACCTATACACATATTTACCCAATTCTTTTTCAAGAGAATAGACTGCTGCAGCCAATAACCCCCTACTACCTTATGTTCTCCTTCATCAGTCACCATCTGCCAAACAAATAACTCACCTCTTCATTCTGGGGTGCCTAAATAATGCTTAGTATATTCACTTGGACGACTACAAAGGTTCAGGGTAATCCTAAATCCAATTTCTTGAATTAGTATCAACATTCACTTCCTTCAAATGTTGGTTATGGTAGTGCAGCCAGCTAGCCAGACCCCTGAGCCAGTATTTTTTTCCCCTTCACAGTACATCACATGATGGAATCACAGCCAAAAATGTCCTCCCATACTTGCCATATAACTCATCGGCCCAAGCCACCTACAAACTGCCCGCTTCCTTCTCATTTCCTCAAAACTAGCAGTAGCATACTGAGCCTGCCTTCTCTTCCTTTCCTGAGAAAACAGAACAGATCACGGACTACTCACTCTCTTCAGATGAAACTCTGAGGAAATATTACTATGCAAACCTGAATCAAAACATCCAACATCTGCACTGCAGGCACAACTACATAGCTACTTTCTTTCTGCTGTAACACACATGCTTATATAAGTGCTTATACTACAATTATTTCTTCAAGGAAAGGCTCTGCAGCAAGAACCGTATACAGGACTGATGAACCCTGTGTTTTTTTTTGCACTCACTTTTATGAGGGTCCACCTTTTATCTTGATATTCCCTCTCTCTCTCGATGGAGACAATAAACACCATCTACCATGTCCCTTTTCATTTCTTTCCTAAACCAGGCAATAGTAGCATGAATGAGGATCAGTAAACAAGCAAAACAGCTAGTCCTAACCAGATGGAGGGAAGGGAAATCGATTCATGCCTTCATACAGCAGCATCTTTGATATCTGCTGTAGAGTATGCACTCACAGATATAAGATCTAGGAAAATGTTTTCTCCAATGAGTAAGCAAAGATCAGTATTCTCCAATCTCCTCACACTCGGAGCACATGCATCTTAATCTAGGACATACCAAGTTGCAATAGCTCAGAAAAAAGGTTATGTCCAGACCATATGCTCTTCAAGGTAGCCAAATTCACTGTGCAAGCACAAAACACAACACAAGAAAAACAGACTACAATATAAAAATCATACAGTTTCCTAATTTATAATAAAGTCCCTCCTGAAACTAGTGAGGACCATGCAAACGAACAAAGGGAAATGGTGAAAAGATAATGAGCATCCACTGCAAAAGACCTCCTGAGAGATTGGTCTGAAAATGTGTTAAGTACATTCTGTTTTGTCTGCAATGGATAACTAATGGGAACATTCCAAAATGGGGGGGGGGGGGGTGCAGCAAAACAGAAATCAACATACAAGGATTCAGAAGGCAGGGTCTTGAAGCACCAAGGTGGACCAACTCTTAAAATTGAGATCCCAAACAATAATGCTTACCAAAGGTACCAATCAACTACCAAGTGGCCATAGCTCAAATGTCAGCAGTGGAGACATTTTTGAAGCAAATACTGGAAGCAGTTATTCCCCAGTAGAGTAGCCTTTGACAGTACCACTTTGCAAATTATGGTTCACTACTGGATGGCAAAAGACACAGAACTTAGCAATGTAATTATTAACCACTGTGAGAATGAGACAAAAAGACTGATCTCCATTCCTAATATAGTGTACTCTCTTTATATAAAGCTCAAGCCAACTGTGCACATTCAGCATATGCAGGACCCTTTCTAGCTTGTATTCTGCTACTGCAATGAAAATGAGAAGACAGGACAGTCTGGAAACCAATTAAGGGAGAAAAAAGTTATATAAATACTATAATGGAAGATCTTTAAGAACACAGATCTTCTGCAGCCTGTGAGACTTATGCTGCAGGCATTACATCCTCTTACAAGATAAACATGTGCAGACACTGCAGGCACACTGTGTCTCCCCATCATGTACCATGCATCCTTCTCTCTCTGATTCTGAATTTCAGCAAGCTATGAAAGTAAGAAGAAAAAGCAGGACAGAGGAGAAGGTAAGGGTGATAAGAAGAAAGGAGTGGAGGATAGAATAGTACTGAAAATGAACTTTCTTTTCCAGATCTACCATTATGGTGAGATCTTAAATTTTACATCTGATAAGATGATGTCACTCTTCAGTAATCTCAAGTACAGTGTCCTATTTTAATCTCCTGGATGGCCATTCCCAAAAGCATACCCCCCCCATGACAGCCCCAAAAGAAGATCCGGACCTTGAAAAATATCAGTGCATCCTGAAAGCCTTCAAGGAACATCAGGTTGCTGCTGCAAAAAAGTCATCTAAAGTAGCATTATGGAAAAAGGCTAGATATGTACTCATTTCTATAGGACAGTTTGCTTAGAAAGCAATAAAAAACTGCTGATCCTTCTTTCCTAGTTTCAAGTTTAGCAAAATAATTAAATACATACATAGTTGATAATCCTTACAAAATTATTTGGCTCTACCCACATAAAATCTAAGTTGTCTGTGGATATGCAAGTAAAGAAGATAGTCACCACAGCATGTTTACTGGGGGAGGGGGGACAGATTGATATTTTGATTTAAATTACAGCCTGAATCATGGAAAATGGATTACACTAAGTGTTATACTCTATAGAAAAGATAAGGATGTTTCAGAGAATCTCTTGACTGATGTGATAATCACCACAGAGAGGGTCT
Organism: Protopterus annectens; assembly: GCF_019279795.1. Classification (NCBI taxonomy): domain Eukaryota; kingdom Metazoa; phylum Chordata; order Ceratodontiformes; family Protopteridae; genus Protopterus; species Protopterus annectens. The sequence goes on along the minus strand of NC_056739.1, from coordinate 1,177,227,155 downwards.
TCCAAGACAGGAGCTTTAATTTAGCGGAGGCTGCAGGTTCAAAACGTGGCAGGGTAAGTATGTCAAGTATAACAGAAATATCCCACAGAGGGACATGATTCCGGCTATGAAGCCAAAGTTGGAAGGTGCCTCACACAAAGCCTTACAGGCCTTCAAATAAGCCAGAAAAGAAGAAACAAGACCAGAATGGAAACTAGAAATAGACATCTAATAAACTTTGCTGGAGGAATAACTGACCAGAAAGACTTTAGAAAGGACTAGTGGAAAAGAAGTAGAAAAAGGGTCTACAACCTTACTGGCTGCTCAAAAAGAAAACTAAGAGCAGTCAATCAACATTAATAAACGAAGGTTTGGATGAGGCAGTAGCATCCTGGAAGATCACAGTCCTAGTGTTTTTCAAAGCAATAACAGAAAAAGAGAACTAAAGCTCTCCGAACCAAAAAACATTTTGGCTTTTGACCATATAGGTTTCTAAATGAACCCTGTCAGCACTAGAAACAAGGAAAATGCAAATAAGGCCAATTCACCATGGGAAGGTTAGTGCACCTGTAACCGGCCTTTCCAAAATGTAATCAGGGGAAAAAAACAGTGAGGAAGTTTAGCAATGGTGGACAAGCAAACAGGTCACACACTGGGATCTTCCCTAGAGGTGAAAGATTCTTGCCAATTACGTAAAAGTGACCACTTATGAGGCTTTAGGAGATGGATGCAGTATATCAACCAGTGAGGCAGAATCGCCCAAATTAACCATTTCCAAGACAGAGCAATGGGACTGATTGCACAGTGCCACACTCTCATGTCAACTAAGAAAGAATTATTAAGACCACATTACGTCTTGCTTACTAAAGTAACAGACTAAACCCACACTGTTCAAGTGACTGCAAAGGATACTTATTGGAAGACGGTCTTTAAAGTTTAGAAGGGGGTGCAGCTGTGTCCTTAACTATGAGACAATGTTGTGTAATCAGGATACCAGGAGTGCAGATTTCCACTGGATGGGCCGTCCACTGACATGCCTTCCCAAATTGATCAATGTTGTTAGATTCTGTACTAGGAAAGGGGTTCCTAGGAAAAGATATGTTGAATTCAGCCACCAGACCAAATAAAAATGATATGCACTGGATACCCAGATGGGATGCAAAACAGTGTATGAATGCTGAGATCACCAGATCTGAAGGGCCCACTGAAGAATTCTAAGGAGGAACCTGGCGCAATGTATCATGAAGGCAGACAGTGGCATAAGACCTATGGCTGTGAGTATCTCCTGGGAAGAGCATATTATTAACACTATTTGCTACAGGGACAGGACCCCATTGTGAAGCAAAATGGCTAACAAACAGTTGGGCCTAGAGAATACCCTATGAATGTGAGATCCTGGACAGAAAGAAATCAGGCTTTGGTGAGGTTCACTGTCACTCTTGGGGAGAACAGTTGGGAGAGCACAGGCTTCTCTCTGGCAAATCAGTAAGAAGTCAGTCATAAAGATAAGGGAAAATTAATGGATCCCTGCAGCCTGAGGTAGGCTACAGCAACCGGCATATGCTTGTAACACCGCAGGAGCAGAGGTGAGAGCAAGTGGCCCCAACACCAAAATGTAGAAACATCCTGACCATCTTTATGTGGCATCTTGCAAGTCTAAAAGGCACCTACAGACTTCATCAGCTAAACAGGGAAAATGGACTGCACAGTGGCTACTAGAAAGGTTTCAATGAAAATAAATGGGTTTGGGCAGCTATCATGCATAATGAGCCATGCGTTCTTTGTTTTCTTGGGCACTGAAAATTACTTGGAATACCATCCTAAGCCTTTCTGGTCATGTGGAACCACCCGAGTTACCCTCTGTTGATGAGGTTTTGCACCTCCTACCCTTACCAATGACTCCTGGAGTAGGATGTCCAGCAAGGGCAACAATCAAAGTGAAGTCAACAATAAAAAGAGGATACACATCCTCGAATTATGGCCTCCCTTCCCATCCGTCCTCTCAGATTTTCTGTTTGCACATATCGGGAAAACCTTCACTGGACTGTCTTCAGAAGAAGCCATATAAGCAACAAGTCAAGATTGCTGAGATCTGCCCTGATGCTGACAGCAGGGACCTGCAGATTGCCACACACCCTGACATCTAGCTCCACATCCTTGCTGAAAACAAGGATGGAAGGCTGTTTGTCATCACCACCTTCCTGTTGCTGCTGACCATACTTGGACCACATACATTGTTTTACATCCTGGAAAAGGTATGAGGCAGACATTGAAACTTAACATCCATGTAGAAATGCTCTGCCCTTGCCATTTCATATTTTTAAGGTGCTCTACCTCATTAGGGACATATAGGAGGCAACCTCTTAAAGGAAGGGTCAAGAAACTTTGACTTGGCATTCTAAGGAAACTGCATTAAGGATAGCCAGGACTGCCCACGGAAGAAGTATCAGATCCTGCTGTTCTAGTAGCTCTTTCATTGCACTGTACAATATACAGACTATATGGTTGACAAAAAACACACAAAACAGGTGCCTGGGTCCCTACTATTTCCTCTAGTGACCCTTCAAATAACTCTTCGGTGACATACTGCAGTTCATCTGCCAAGCTCCTCTGAGAATAAAGCTTATAATTCAGAAAAAATGAAGTGCTCAAAGACACAAAGGTGTGGAAACAAAAAAGCACACTGTTCAAATCTGTCCAGAACCTTTAACATCTTTTCAAGGGGATAAACAACATGGGCTCTGGATGGTGGTAGCCTAAAGGACAGCAACTGCAAACACATCAATACCTGGCTTAGGAGCTAATGTCAAAAAATGCACTCCCTTCCAAGGCATGAAATCCAGTCTGCCTTATTGGGGCAGGAAGCAGTGTGGCAAAGTATTCCAAAAGCAAACCTGGGGGCATTCTGAAAGAAATCCACCAAAGGAAGGGCTATCCAGGAGAAATGTGAAGAGAAACCTCTTGCCCTCCATAATCAACACTGTATGGGGAAAAGTAGGATTAAAGGGGCAGTTCCCCTTACATAATTTGGAACAGCTTTATCCAAATTTGGAGCCATCTGAAGGGAAAAGGGGGAGGGAGGACTCTGCTAACCTTTATTCTCTATGGGAGGAATCCAAGTCATGCTCTAAATGTTTCATCTTACACAGACACTTTCTTGTCTCCTTAACTGCATATGTAGATTACAAGGGATCCAAGGTCCTTTTAAAGGGAAAAAGGGTTGCTTGCTGAGTTTGTCAAGGGGATGAAGACAACAGTTCAGTGGCCTGAAAGCACTTTGAAGGGGAATCTGCTGCACAAGCCTGGGAAACCAGTAGGGCCTGGTACTGTAGGAGATGATGCCAAAGAAAACATCACTGGGGCCAAGGATGTTAAGTAAGGCCACAATAGCAGTCGTGATGTTGAGAAGTCCTATCCTGACAGACTCCAAGCCAATAATGAAAGCACCGGGATCCCTGATGTTCAGCATATCACTTCTGGGAACACCAGCTTGGAACATAGTAGCACTGGTTATGAAAAGACTCAATTCTGCAAAGCTGGGAAAAAAAGATGGCAACTATGTTCCAGACAGCCAACAGCAAAGATGGGGATATAACAGATGGAGAAGCCGGTGCCAGGTAAAGTGGCACTGCAACAAGAAACAGTGAAAGTAAGGATACAGTAAGTGATTCCAATAAAAAGTGGTCCTGGCTAAATAACCGGCGGCATCCTGGGTTAATGAAGACCAGGGTAGGGCTTCTGGAATGGCAGCCATCAATCCCATGAACAGAAACCAGTTTACCATATTTTATGGCTGAGAATACAAGGGACTGCCTGAAGGCATTAAAAGTCAGGTTTTAAGGCAAAAAAAGTAGTGGTGACCAGGACAGCAGAAGGTGGTAGTGACAGAGGACTTAACTACAAGTACTGGGGGTGATTTTAACACAGTACCACAATACCAGACCCAAATGTTTTAAAATCAACTTTGTAAAAAATGTCCTACAGAAGAGGCACTGTCTGTGCCCATTACTAAAGGGACTTCAAAGGGCAATCCTTTTTATTTTTTAGAAGAAACAGAATTTTACATTTTACAGGGGCAGGTAGAAAAGCAAAAGTTGTAAATTCAGAATGTTTTGAAAGGGCCTGTAAAATGAGAAATATCAACTAATTTATGCCTCTTATCAAAGCAGTCTACAGATCAAATGAAAATGCAGCTGAGGCATCTAAAAGGTATAACTTCAGTTTTCCAAATTCCTATCAAGTGAGTGAAAGCACTAAAGCACTCGCTTCTGAAAGAGAATTCCTTATTTCAGAGCACTTATAAAGACTGCTCAAACCCAGAAATATCCAAGAAACAAAAACGGACTACTTGGCCCAAACATGCAAAAACAGGTTTACGCATAGGAGCATCTTAGAAACACAGAAAAAGGTTATGTCTTACCATAACGTTCCATCTGTGTTGTCGATCTTCACTTATCCTTGACTGTGGGTTCAGTTCCATATCTCGGAACCAACTGGGCCATTATTCCAACTTGCGCCTTCCAAAAAACTCTCGAGCTTAGCCTTACCCATAATGGTCCTCTAAGGATTATCACAGATCTAGTTAGCACAAGACAGTTACAGACAGTAAGAAAAGATCAGAGACCACATCTGTATTCATAAAAGGAAGAAAAAAAAATCTATTGGGATAGATCCATTCCACCAAGAAGCCCAAAAGACAGGGAGGAGGAGGGTGGGAATGTCAAGGGCAAGTGAAGATCAACAACACAAATGGAATGTCATGGTAAGACATAACTTCTGTATCTGATGTCAAGCTTCACTTAATCCTTGCCTATGGGACAGAGTCCCCATCTTCCTAAATCTTGGGAGGTCTCACGGAAGTTCATTCATGAGCACCATCGAGCCAAATGATGCTCGCCCCCTAGAGACCACATCCAGCTTGTAATGAGTAATAAAGGTATGTGGGGAAGCCCAAGTAGCCGCTGCACATACATCATCTAGAGAAGCTCTGGAATGAAAGACTGCAGAACCGGCTACTGACCTTGTAGAATGTGCCTTTACAGGTCCTGGCAGTTGCACTTTCCTTTTGTTATAAATGAAGGTTGTGCAGTCCTTGAGCCATTTAGCCAGAGAAACCTTAGAAAATGGTTTACCCAGAATAGCAAAGAGAATGAAACAAACAACTGATCAGATTTTCTGAATTCTTTTGTTCTGTCAAGGTAAAAATGTAATTGTTTATGAACATCCAGCAAATGCAAACAATATTCATACCCTTGACTGAAAATTTGGGAAAAACTACGGGAAGTTATATAGTCTGGTTGATATTAGCCTCAGACAATATTTTGGTAGGAAGGATTTGCTCAGAAGAACACCCTGTCCTTATGAAAGATTGGGTAAGGAGGCTTGCAAGATAAGGCCTGTAGCTCAGATATTCTCCTAGCAGAAGTAATAGCAACCAAAATTAGAAGTTATGTACCTACCATAACGTTCCATGTTAGTTGTCTTCTTCTCGCCTTCTTTCTTGCTGGATGGGTTCGGAGCCGATCCTCGGCTCCGACTCGGCCACTCTAAAAGCTCGAGAGCTAGTTCCACCGGCTCGAGGCTCCCCTATATCCCACAATGCTAGGCGGTAACTCCTCAGATCTCGTTTGAAAGCTAAGGCCAGCAATAAAAATTCCATAAGGAACCAAGAAAGAAACTCTTCTAGGTCTGTCCTGGCTAGGGGGAAGGAGGGTGGGACGCAAGAAAGAAGGCGAGAAGAAGACAACTAACATGGAACGTTATGGTAGGTACATAACTTCCAAATGTTAAGTTGTCAATCTCGCCTTCATTCTTGCTGGATGGGACCGCGTCCCTAGCACATTGTCCCGGGTGGCCTATCGGAACAGACTCTTGAGTACAGTGGAACCAAAGTTGGCTCGGTCTCTGGAGGCCAAGTCCAACTTATAATGAGAAATGAAGGTATGGGGAGAAGCCCAAGTAGCTGCAGAACAAATTGAATCAATAGGCAGCCTATCTTGGAAAGCTACAAAAGTGGCTAAAGCTCTGGTTGAATGAGCCCTGGGTTTGGATGGCAACCGTTGATGTCTTATCTCATACACTAGGGTAATCAACGAAGAAAGCCATCTAGAGAGAGAGAGACTTTAGAAACTGGAAGGCCCATTCTACCTTCTGCATAAGAAACAAACAGTTGGTCAGACTTCCTGAATTGTTTGGTCCTGTCTAAATAGTACCTAAGTTGGCGATGGATATCTAAACGGTGTAACTTTTGTTCTGACCTATTAGAGTAATTTGGGAAGAAAATAGGAAGCTCAATGGTTTGGTTCAAATTTGCCAATGAAGCTACTTTGGGCAAAAAGAACAGGTTAGTACGCAAGGACACCCTGTCTTTATGAAATACTAGATAAGGGGGTCGACTACACAGAGCATGAAGTTCAGAGACTCTTCTAGCTGAGGTGATAGCTACTAAAACGAATGTCTTCCATGAAAGTAATTTTATAGAACATGAAGCCGCAGGTTCAAAGGGGGGAAGAATTAAGGATGCCAGAACCAAATTGAGATCCCATTGAGGAGGAGGATCTCTGATGGGTGGTTTGAGTAGAAAGACACCTTTTAAAAAGGCCTTGCAGAGTTTGTGAGACATAATAGAGGACTCTGAGACTCCAACATGAAAGTTCGAAATTGCAGCCAATTGAACTCTAATGGTAGATGGGGATGAACCTGCATGGAAAAGTTTGGCTAGAAAGTCTAGAACTGTTTGAATAGAAGCAGTGAAAGGATCTATATTCTTTGACTGTGCCCAAAAGGAAAAACGTTTCCACTTGCTATGATAAATCTTTCGAGTGGAAGATTTATGAGAGGCAATCAAGATATCTCTAACTGAGTGAGATATCAAAGGAAGCCTGGCTAAGGTCGGAATTGGAGAAACCAAGCTGTGAGGTTCAGAGAGGGAAGGGAGTGGTGCAACTGACCCGACTGATGGGTCAAGAGGTCTGGAACTGGGTCCAGATGCCAAGGTTGTTCCAACAGATAACGGTGAAGAAATGGGAACCAAACCTGTCGAGGCCAGCAAGGAGCAATGAGGATCATGGAAGCTTTCTGAGCGATGGCTTTCTGAATTAATTGAGATATCAGTGGGAAGGGAGGAAAGGCATAAAGAAGTCCCTGGGGCCAAACGTGTACTAAAGCGTCTCTGCTGGGGTGGCCTGGTTGGGGAAAGAGGGTGAAAAAATCGTCGCACTTGCTGTTTTGGGGAGTAGCGAAAAAGTAGCAGCAAGGCCTGCCCCACTTTCGAAAAACTTTCTCCAAAACTGAATTGTTCAGAGACCACTTGTGAGGCATGAGAATAGCTCTGCTCAATTTGTCTGAAATCACATTGGACTTCCCGGGGATGTGCGTTGCTAACAGAAATCGCTGAGAAGAAATCGCCCATTGCCACAGTCTGAATGCCTCTCGACATAGGGGGTAAGAGCTGGTTCCGCCTTGTTTGTTGATGTACCACACTACAGACATGTTGTCTGTTTGGATTGCTATCGTTCCCTTGGGAAGAGAGTCTTGTAGGGCTTGCAACGCTAGAAGCACTGCTGTCATCTCTAGGACGTTTATGTGCAAGTGGCACTCGAACGGTTGCCACATGCCCTGGACTGTCCTGCCCTGGAAATGCCCCCCCCCCCACCCGATCAGGGAGGTGTCTGTTGTCACTGTAGCAACCGGAGGGGGAGGGACGAAAGGTCTCCCTAGGAGGAGCTGAGGAGATGTGATCCACCAAGAGAGATGATTCTTGCACGATTGAGTTATCCGAATAGGATGGGACATTGGGAGGCTTTGGTAAGACCATTGTGTGAAGAGCATCCATTGTAAAATCCTCATATAGAAGCGTGCTAATGGTAGAAGAGGGATAGCCACCGCCATAATCCCCAAGACTTTCAGGATCCGTCTGGCTTTGACCTTGTTGGTCTGCAAGATAAGAAAGACCTGTTTGTGTAGGTCTGCTATCCTCTCCTCTGTGAGTCTGGCTGACATCTTGACTGTGTCTAGATTTACGCCTATGAAAGTAATAACACGACAAGGCGACAAGACAGACTTTTCGTAGTTTATTGAAATGCCTAGTGCCTGACATGTTCGAAAGGTGTAGTCTCTGGCGAGGAGTAGAAGATGCTTGGTGGGGGCTGTAAGGAGCCAGTAGTCTAAATAAGGAAACACCTGGAATCCTTGTCGTCTCAGATGAGAGGCTACCACTGCCATGCATTTGGTAAACACTCGGGGGGCTGTAGTGAGACCAAACGGCAGGGCTCTGAATTGAAAATGACTGGCTCCCAGCCTGAAGCGGAGAAACCTCCTGGAGCGTCGATTCATCTTGATGTGATAGTACGCATCCTGGAGATCTATAGAGCACATCCAGCTGTCCCGCCCCAAGAGGGGAAGAATGGACTACAGCGTGACCATCCGGAACTTTGTTTTCTTGACAAACTTGTTCAAGTTGCTGAGATCCAAAATGGGACTCCAGTCCCCTGTTTTCTTTGGAACCAAAAAGAATTTGGAGTAGGTTCCGGATCTTACTTGGTCTGCTGGCACTGGTTGAATGGCTCTTTTTGCGAGCAGCTTTGAAATTTCTGATGCTGCTTGCTCCCTTTGACTGGGTGGAACGTCTGGAAGGGATTTTTTGGACAGCTTCGGAATGAAAAGGAAAGGGATTCTGTAGCCTTCGGAAATTATAGATTGTACCCACTTGTCTTGAGTTAGGAATAGCCAGGCTTTTGGGTACAGTGACAACCTTCCCCCGACTGCCTCCGAAGGTGGACAGTCGGGCAACACCTCAGGGATGCTGAAAGGGCTTGTCGGAAAAGGATTCTTGACTGCCCTGATTCTGCGGGCCCCCTCTGCCTCTAGGGCGGCGTCTACCATTGTTGTTCCCCCCTCTGCCTCTAGAGGGGAATCGACTCTGTGCGTCAGGCAAGTCTCCTTGAGATTGTTTACGGAACCACATCTTTCCCCCCTTCTGACCTTTGGGGTAAGGTCTAGAAGGAGTAGAAAAACGGACTCAGACGGCAGAAAGAGTTTTGCCATCAGTCTCGCACCTAGTCAGGGTTTCCTTCACTTGAGGACCAAAGAGGGATGATCCATCAAAGGGGGAATTAGTGAAGGATGCCTTAAAAGGGTCCGCGAAGTTACAAAGCTGCATCCAGGTGTGCCTACGCAAGGCTACACCTGTACCTGCAGCCCTACTTGCTCCATCAGCCGCATATGACAGGAGGCGCATGGAGGAGTTGGTTATAGAATTAAGGGTAGCCAGCTGAGAGTTCATCCTATCCTGAAAACTCACAGCTGTTGGGTCCTTCAACATTTCACTCGCTTCCTTGAGTACGTCCCTCTGAAGTAGAGTAAAATGACACAGGTAATTCAGCGATCTCATAGTAAAGGTCGCTGACGAGAACATCCGCTTCCCGTACCTGTCCATCGACCTAGACTCCTTATTAGGAGGATGAACAGGCACAGAAGGATCAGCTAACTCCTTCTTGGTAGCCGCAGCCACCACCATAGCATCAACAGAGACGCCTTTGGTCAGAAATTCTTTATCCTTGGGGCCGTGATGAATTTTGATGGTCTCCTGGGGTGGGTTCCACTGAGTCAGGAGCCGCCCAAGCCTTCTTTGCCACCACTTGCATAAGGGGGTCAAAGGGAGGGGACACCCAGGAGGTGGAAGGGCGAGAGCCAAACGTCTCAAGGTACACTGATTCATCCTCTGAAGGGTTGAGGGATGGCCAATTCCCCCTCTGTTTTAAGATTTCAAGGATGTCTGCGAAGGAGACATCTTCAGAGGGGGAGCGAGGGGAACCTTCAGAATCCTCTAAATCAGTGTCAGAGGTGACAGACTCAGGGGAGTCAATGTGCTTCCTCTTACACTGCCTCTTCCTAGGGGGCTCTCCTACAGGGTCAGAAGAGGCCTCGGAAGAGGAGGAGATACCCACAGGGGAAACTTGAGGAGCTGGCTCTCTACGGTCGGGGATGAGAGAGTGAGTCGAAATCACCGGAAGCACCATAGGGGGAGGGGCAGAAAGAACCGACTGTGGAGTAGAACCTGGTTCTAACACTCTCCTCATGACCTCGAAGGCACCCCTGTCAGGCAGAGCCGGAAGTCTCCGTTCCGAAAAACTGAAAACCTCCCCCGGCACCGACAGTGATGGCTCCGAGGCCGATGTCGGAGCTGAACTCACCAGTGCCGAAGCACCGAGAGGGAGAGCGGGGTCGGACAAGGGTCCGATGCCACTCGCCCCCTCGGAGGCGACGAGGGAAGTCCGGCGCCGAGGTTCTTCCAAGGAAGAAAATCGGAGCAGACGACGGAACTGAAGACAAAGGTATCGGTTCCGATGCCACCATAGTCTCGGGTCCGAGCCGCCCCGGCTCCGAACTCAAGAGAGTCACAGGAGGAATAGTTTCAGTGGTAGGGGTAGGTCTCGACTGTTGAGTCTGACTTTGAAGCATCTGGGCTAATGCCTCGGACTTAAGAAGTCGACTCACTACTCTCTGAAGGTCATGGTCCAATAACCTGGAAGACCTAGAAGAGTGAGATCTATAGCTCCGTTCAGACAGCAATGGTGATGCTGGAGCCGAGTGAACGGAGCCAACAGATGGAGAGCGGGACCTCTTTCTGGATGTCGGTTCCGATAAAATAATCGGAGCTGACAGAGTAATGTTTTCCTTGGCTCCGGCCAGAGCCGAGGACACCGTAGGGGCTTGTATTAGAGTTTCATCGGCTCCGGCCGGAGCCGATGTTCGAATAGCTTTAGGGCCTCCAGAAGACGGCTCAGAGACTGGAGCCGAAGGTCTAGAAGGCTTAGAGGATTTCCCCGAAGACTGAGTCGAGGGACCCTCAGGCTTAAGTAAGCCCCTTAGAATAAGTTTATTTTTTCGCTCCTGCAGGACTCAAGGGCTGAAGCCATGGCAAACAGCACATGAGTCCTGCAGGTGCAAAGGTCCCAGGCAGTACACACGAAGTGTGACAGTCTGTCAGAGACATCTTCTGACAGCACGAGTCACACTTCTTAAAGCCTGAGACCTTTGATTCCTTAGACATATCTAAGGGAAAGTGTAACACACAAGCACACACACACACCGATTACACTTAGAGGGAAATAAAACTAATTTAAACAAATTATAGTAGTTAAAAATAAAAATCCCTATAAAACACAGTCACTCACTATAGGAAGGGAGGGACTGGGCCTAGGGCCCGAGGGAAAAATCTAAAGATTTTGTGGAAAAAAGGGAGTGGAAAGTCAACGGAACAGGGATAAACTAACTTAAAACTATCTATTAATAAGAAACAACTAACTTTAAAGGGGGAAAAAGGCTAAGAAACTAGTTCTTTACCAAAAAACTAACCTGAGCCGGTAGGAACACACCTCGATCGCTGTAGCGGCAAACGAGATCTGAGAAGTTACCGCCTAGCATTGTGGGATATAGGGGAGCCTCAAGCCGGTGGAACTAGCTCTCGAGCTTTTAGAGTGGCCGAGTCGGAGCCGAGGATCGGCTCCGAACCCATCCAGCAAGAATGAAGGCGAGATTGACAACTTAACATATAAGGTTTTCTTGGGTAAATACTTCAATTGCAATTTGCGGCAGGTTCAAATGGGGAATTAATTACAGAGTGTAGCACCAGATTTAAATCCCAAGTTGTAGAATGGTCTTTGTATGGAGGTCTGAACATTAAGGCTCCTTTCAGAAAGGCTTTATAAAGTTTGAGAGACATTAGATCGGCATCATTTAGACCATTATGAAAATTTGAAATTGCAGCTAGATGCACTCGTACAGTTGAGGAGGACACTCCTGCATCGAAAAGCGATGCTAAAAACTCCAAGACCCTATCAAGTGATGCAGAATATAGGTCGAGGTTACTCTCTGTAACCCATGTTGATAATTTTTGCCACTTGCTGATGTACAATTGTCTAGTCAAAGGTTTGTGGGAGGCTAGAACAATTTGTTGAACTGGGGCAGTGAGAGTAGCATGTCTGGCCATCACTGAACCTAGAGAAGCCATACAGCGAATTTGAGATTTTGAAGATTCAGATGAATGAATCCTTCTGGGTGGGACAAATAGGTCTGGTGCTGGGCCCAGCACCCAAGGTTTCCGAATTAGGCAAGGCCAAAAAAGGGAAACCATATGCTTAACTCCAGGTTCCCTTAATTTTGACCTGTTAATAACAGCCTGCATTTAAATTGGAACCTGTGCACTGACAGAGAGCCTTATAAGACTATCTGCAAATATAAAGAGCCGAGTACATTTTTCTGTATTATTCTGTATTATGGAGCTAAATTGTTGCTTAGATATCTGTTTCTTACTGTTTTGCAAATATACAAAGATCAGTATATATTTTTCTGGTTTTATAATTTGCACTCTGATTCCTCACATCTCTGTTGAAACTGCCCCCCGTTCTTGGTTGTAGTTTAAATTTGGTGGCTTTTGCAGTGCCCGCCCCACTGTAGATTTGATCTAGGACACTCCCACAGTCCCATCCCTTTACCACATTCTATCTAATAAACCCTTTCTGCACTTGCTTTTAGTCCTTTTTAATTTAATTACATTTTTTCAAACTGTGTGTGGACTAATATTGCTACATACTCAAGTGTGCCAGCTTGCACTGCATGTGAATTGTTTTTACTACTGTTTTTGATACTTTTCTGAAAAAAAAAAATTGTAAGCCTGTTTCCTACCTTTCCTGAAATTAGTGTTCCAGATACAGATTTGCTGTATCCAAGACTGTTTGTAATCTTCTGAGCCCCCCAAGCCTTTCTGTGTTGGAGGGAAGCCTTCTAGCTTATCAGTGGGAGTGGTAAGCATTAGGTAACCTGTCTACCACATAAGGAGTGGTTCTGGCCCAGAATTTGTAGTTATTGGCCGTTTGGGCGGTCTTCAATCTCTCTCAACTTTCTGATTTGAAGGCCTGCATTTGCACTTGTTTCTGTCCTGTAACTCCTGGGCCCATCTCATTTGCTCACTCAAAAAAAAAAAAAAAATGTATCTGCTTTTACTGTATTTGTGTTTCTTCCTACTTTATTTTGCTTTCGCGTCATCTTAATAGTACTCAATTGTATTTATTGCTGCTTGGTGTAACTCATTCCAAGCCTTTTAGTTTAAGCACTTGGGCTTCAAACCAGTTGTTTTACATTAAGAAGGTTTGTGATCTGCACTGTAATGGCAGAACAGGTAGCTTACATCCTTCTAAGTTGGGAACTGCTGATTGAGGGCTCAGTGTCTGTTATTCTAAAAGTGTATTAATTCTGGTTTAAGTACTTGGGCTTCAGGCCAGTTATTTTACATTAAAATGGTTCGTGGTCTGCACTCTTGTGGGAGGAGAGGCTGGACTCTGACCTTCTGAGCTAGGAATTTCTGGTTAAAGGCTTATAGTGCCTGCATATTTGAGCTGCTTCTTACTGAAATTGGTACACCTTGTTTGCTGTAGCATAGACTAGATCCAGGCCTGCTGAATCTAGCTTTGTTTGTATAATTTGAGAACTAATCCAGGCATTCTTTAAAGTATTCAATTGTATTTATTACTGCTTGGTAGTAACTTGATTAAAGTGTAGCTATCATTCTAAGTCTTTTGGATTAAGCACTTGGGCTTCAGACCAGTTGTTTTACATTAGGAAGGTTTGTGGCCTGCACTGTGGTGGCAGGACAGGTAGCTTACATCCTTCTAAGTTGGGAACTGCTGATTGAGGGCTCAGTGTCTGTTATTCTAAAAGTGTATTAGTTCTGGTTTAAGCACTTGGGCTTCAGGCCAGTTATTTTACATTAAGAAGGTTCGTGGTCTGCACTCTTGTGGGAGGAGAGGCTGGACTCTGCACTTCTGAGCTGGAATTTCTGGTTAAAGGCTTATAGTGCCTGCATATTTGAACTGTTTCTTACTGAAATTGGTATACCTTGTTTGCTGTAGCATAGACTATATCCAGGCCTGCTGAATCTAGCGTTGTTTGTATGCTTGTTGTTTGTTTGTTATTTCCCTGAAACGCTAATTCCACCTAAAACGCGGCTTTTCAGCGCTTCTGTGGATCCCTAGTAATATCTGCATTGCTTACCGTACTTATTTCCTTGTTTCACTTGAAAGAAAGTTACTGTGTCATTTTTGCATTTAAGTTACCTGTAACACATGTTATTTAAGTTACCTGGCACTTGCTCACTAAAGCAATTATATAAGTCAGCACTAAAAAATTAAAAGAACTACACCCTCACAAACTCCCCTTGAGTAACTTGTTCCCCACTGGACTTTTTTTTCAATTATAAAGGAATTCCCAATACTATTCTAGCATGTCCAAAGGTCAGTTGTCAATCTCCTCTCTGGTCCAGCTGGTGAATCTGGAAATCTTGAGGCAATGTTACAACTGCCTCATGTACACAGACAACCCTCTCCTCCTCCCAACAAATTCCAACAGATGTGAGAGATGCAACCATATAGCCAAGCTGGAGGCTAAGCTCTCTCAATTAAATACTGGCGTAACCAGTCAGGAGGAGAAGGAAACCACACTCACTACGATTCCAGTCTCACATAGACCTACCACGACAGCAAACCAAACACAAACACACAAAAACATACTCGGAGGCTCTAAATAAAAATCTGCCTAAGCAGCAGCAGAGACCACCAAAGCAGACACCCAAGCAACCGCTACCCCAAAACAAAACACGTACAACACATAGCTCACAAAGCCAGTGTGCCGAACAGTGACAGCCCTTAAGGCTAAACAACATACCTGATACACTTGTAATAGGTGACTCTATCGTCAGGCACACTGACGTCCCGCTCACCAGGCTGAACAAGGAGAAGGTCACGGTGAGCTGCCTGTCGGGTGCTAGGATCTGCCACATAACACAAGCACTCAGGTTACTCCAAGGCAAGCACAAATATGACTCGGTCATTGTCCATGCTGGTGTGAATGACCTGAGATGTACCTCCCTGGACTACATGAAAAGAGACATAGAGGAGCTCTCTGAGCATGTAGCCCAGGCCGGTATGACTCTGACTTTGAGTAGCATCTTACCCTCACCAAGAATGATGCCACAATATAAAGACAAAATGATCAATTTCAACAATTGGCTTAAGTATTGGTGCCATTCAAAGGGTTTCCAATGCCTGTCAGCCTGGGATGACATGCTCGACAAGCCACGATGCTTCACTAGGGACGGCTTGCACCTGTCACCCCTGGGCTTTCGGATATTGGCAAAGGCTCTTGCTTCCCCCATAGTGCCTTTTTTAGGCAAGGCTCAAAAGACAAACCCACCTCCATAGGTATCACAAGGGATAAGAAACTAAGAGTAATGCTACTCAACGCCAGACGTCTAAACCTCAAGATGCATGCACTCGAAACTCTCCATAGCATGGAGAACATCGATATCTGTGCAGTAACAGAAACCTGGTTCAAGGCTCCCGAGAGCACCCCAGCACTACCAGGTTATACCTCATACCATGCTTTTCAGCCCCAAAACTTAGACCGAACCACAAAAGGAGGGGGAGTATCAATAATCGGCAAAGATACCCACACCTCCAGGTTGGTGGCACAGCACGAAGCATCAGAGACTATCCATGTGCAACTAACAGTGGGTAAAATTGCCTTCCAGTTTATACCCTGCTACAGACCACCCTCCCAAACCCAGGAACCCTACTCGGCTTTCCTGAGAACACTGGAAAATATGAAGGTCTCTCCAAACACCGTTATATTGGGCGACTTCAACTACCCAAACATAGACTGGGAGCATTACTCTAGCTCCAACACCCTAGCCCAAAGGTTCCTAGAATTTATAAACTCAAATGCTATGGAAAGTACAGTTGTGTACACCTAACATAAATGTAGATGTTCGAGTGTCTTCACTGTTGCAGTCATAACTGTAGGGTGTTCCCGCCGGCAGGCAGCCCGAGGTCGGCCAGAATTCCAAAGTCTGGGTCCGGCATCGGCTGTACCAGCAAGTACCCTGACGTCAGTACGCAGAGGTATAAAGCCGTCATCGACGCCATCTTCTCCAGCCTTTCTTGCCCCAGATGTCAGAAGCCCCCAGTAAACCAAAAGGTGTCCAAAATGGAAACACAAATACACCACAAAAGAAGTGGAAGAGGGAATAAACAAGAATAAGAGGGGATAGGTGGGAGGGAAACACAGACTGCAACAGTGAAGACACTCGAACATCTACATTTATGGTAGGTGTACACAACTGTACTATGTTCTTCGTGTTTCAGTGTTGCAGTCATAACTGTAGGGTGGAATCCCAAAGCAGTGAAAGAGGGAGGAGGTTATGCAGAAGTAGGGGCAGCAAGAAGACCCTGCAAAACAGCAGAGGCAAAGCCTGCCCTAGACTTAGAATACAGAGGGAGATTATAGTGCTTGGAAAAAGTATGCACTGAACTCCAAGTGGCAGCTTCCAAAATATCTTTGGTAGGAACTCCTCTGAGAAAAGCTGCTGAAGTGGCAGCTGCTCTAGTAGAATGACTTCTAACAGTACCTGGAATCTGTTTCCCATAGTGAGAGTAACAAAATCTTATTCCATGAGCAATCCATTTGGAAATAGTTTGTTTAGAAATAGCCTTACCTAGAGAACTGGAGGCATAAGAGATAAGCAATTGATCAGATTTTCTGAAATCTTTAGTTTTGTCCAGGTAAAATCGTAGCGGTCTGTGTATGTCCAATGAATGTAAAATCCTTTCCCCTTTATTTTGAGGATTAGGAAAGAAGGTAGGAAGGTGAATAGTCTGATTTAGAGCCACTTTCGAAATCACCTTAGGCATAAACGTAGGGTTGGTCCTCAAGGACACTCTGTCTTGGTGGAAAATAAGATATGGTTCCACAGCCATGAGAGCTTGTAACTCTGAAACCCTTCTGGCAGAAGTCAATGCTAACAAAATAGCTGTCTTCCAGGATAAGAACTTGATATCTGAAGCCGCAGCAGGCTCAAAAGGAGGCAAAGTAAGTTTCTCCAAGACATAATTAAGATCCCAAGCAGGAACAGGAGGAGTTCTGGGAGGTCTTAAATTCTTAGCCCCTCTCAAAAATTGTCTCACCAATTGATGAGAAAAGATGGGAGGATCAGTGTTGAAATGAGCTGAGATAGCAGAAGCATGAATTTTGATGGATGAAAAAGAGAGGCCTTTAGGCAAAAGGTCTGAGAGGTAAAGTAAAATAGAGGAAATATCAGGCAAACTAGGGTTAGAACCTCGGTCCTGCATCCAAATACAAAATATTTTCCATTTAGAAGCATAAGATTTCCTAGTGCTAAGTCATCTGGCTTCTAAAAGAACATCCAAAACTTGTTTGGGAAGAGCAGAAGGAAATCAATGGCCCTTGAAGAGTCAAGCTGCCAGACATAGAGTCTTCATTTGAGGGTGTAGCATCTGACCCTGATGCTGGGACAGAAGAGAAGGGTTCAGAGGTAGAATCCAAGGAGGTTCCAAGAACAGGTGTTTTAAAGTTGGATACCAAAACTGCCGAGGCCAATTTGGAGCTATCAGAATGATTATCTTGGGCTTGTCCTGTTTTATTTTCAGTAATACTCGAGGAAGAAGGGGAAGAGGAGGGAAGGCATATCCAGAAAGGTTCCTCCAGCTGAATGACAGGGCATCCATTTTCCAAGCTGTTTTGTGGAAGGACCTGGTGCAAAAGAGAGGCAGCTGATGATTGAGATGGGATGCAAACAGATCTATCTGAGGACAACCCCAAACTGCAGTAATCTCGCTGAATAGGCTGGGGTCCAGCATCCATTCATGAGGATCCAAAAGGTTTCTGCTTAGGCTGTCTACTAAGAGATTCTGTTTTCCTGGAATGAATTGAGCTTGAAGATGCAGATTCAGATTTAAAGCCATGTCCCATAAATTCATGGCTAGTCTGCAGAGGGGGTAAGAATGAGAGCCCCCTTGCATGTTTATGTACCACATGACTGTGGTATTGTCTGTACGAATCAGAAGAGGCCCCGGATTTAGATGTTTTTGGAAGGCTAGAAGAGCATTTTGAACTGCCAACATTTCCTTCAAGTTGATGTGCCAGGCTAGATGCTTCTTTGTCCAAGAACCCTGCTGGCAAAGATTTAGAAAATTAGCTCCCCAAGCATAATCCGAAGCGTCCGTGGTTATGGTCTGAGATGGTTGAGGCAGACGGAAGGGATTCCCTTCATTTAAAGCACAAGCCCTGGACCACCAAAGGAACTCCTTCTGGAGGCAGGGAATCAGTGGAATCACTGTGTCCAGACTGTGGTAATGCTGTGACCATACACTCTTTAGGTACCATTGAAGTTTTCTCATGTGAAGCCTTGCATTTGGAATCAACAGGATGCAAGAAGCCATGTAGCCCAATGCCTGCAGGAATTTCCTTGCAGTGAGCTGAGTTAAAGTAGCCAAGGTTTTGAAAAATGAGGCCAGCTGTAATTGTTTTTCTGGAGTGAGGAAGTCCCTTTGCAAGTTTGTGTCTAGAAGAGCTCCCAAAAAGATCATTTGCTGAGAGGGGATCAAATGTGACTTTTTTGTGTTCACTGAAAATCCCAGTATAAGGAGAAGACATTGAACAAAATGCAGATGCTGAAGTAAAAGGTCTCTGCTGTCCACCTGAATCAGGCAGTCGTCCAGGTAGGGGTAAATTTGAATCCCTTGGAGTCTGCAATAAGCTACTACTGGAGCCAGGCACTTGGTAAAGACTCTGGGCGCAGTAGATAAACCAAAGGGCAGTACAGAGAATTGAAAGTGCCTCGAACCTGAGGAATTTCCTGCGTTCCTGCCTGATGGGAATGTGTAGGTAGGCTTCTTTCAGGTCCAATGTCACCATCCAAGCATCCTGGGAGAGCATTGGAAGAAGTTGTTGTAAAGTAAGCATCTTGAATTTTGGAATTTCCAGGAAGGTGTTTAATACCGAAAGGTCCAGAATCGGTCTCCATGAATTTTGCTTTCTCGGAACCAGAAATAGTCTTGAGTAAAAACCTTTTCCCATCTCTGTAAGTGGAACAGGCTCTATGGCTCTCATGGCCAATAAGGCGTCCACCTGATTTAAGGCCTCTGACCACTAATGTTTTGGCAGATCTGGCCAACCGATAGCCCTTGGCAGAGTATGAAAGTGGAATTTGTAACCTGTTGAAATCACGTCCAAAACCCATTTGTCCTGGGTAATCTGAGTCCAATTTTGGTAGAAAAGAGAAAGTTTTCCTCCGAGAGGGGCATCCAGGCAAAGAGGACCTGTAGCCCAGCAGAGGGAGTCATTGGGTCTGCTTCCTTTGTGATTGAGATCTGTCTTCACCCCTTCTAGGTGATGAAGCAGTCCATTGTCTGGACCTGTAAGAGACCTGTGCCTGAGCTCGACCCCTGGGGCATCTATATCTTCCCCTTTGAGGCCTGTCAGACGTGGGAAAGGAACAATTTTTGGAGGGCCAATTCCTAGAAAATCTTGGAGGCTGAACCTGTAAGAAATCTTTCACAGTCTGCATAGATTTTGCTTTTTCTTCCATCTTTTTAATAACTTCCTCAGCCTTGGATCCAAATAAAACATCATGCTGAACAGGGGCATCTAACAGTTTAGCCTTAACCTGCTCAGGTAAATTCTGTTCACGAAGCCAAGCAGGTCTCCTGATAACAGTACCAGAAGCTGCGGCCCTGCAAGAAGCTTCCAAAGCATCAAAACCACAATGTAAACTATGTTTGCTAACTTGTTCAGTGGCATACAATACATCCTGTAACTCCTTGTCCTCTGCACATGCAGGAAAGGTAGAAAGCCTTTGCTTTAAAACAGACAAAAGAAATTGCTGATACTTGAACATGTGAAACTGGCAATTTAAAGCTCTAATAGAAAGAGTAGCAGAAGTATAAACCTTTTTCCCCACCTGTCCAAGGCACGAGAATCCTTTTCAGAGGGAATAGGATTTTTAGATGAAGCGGCCTTAGCAGCCTTAGAACCCTGAGAAACAGTTTCAGGATCTGCAGAAGGGTTCTTAAATAAGAATTGATGAAAATCAGGGACTCTGTAAAATCTATCAGGCTTAGAAGGAGCAGGCGGCAAGGAATCAGGATTCAGGTTAGCTTCAGAGACAGCATCATCCACAATATCAAGTACAGGAGGAATAGCCAAAGGCCTGTGTTGAGGGAGAAGGAGAAATTCCCTAAGTCTCTTCTTGGAAGCAGAGTAATCCTGACCTTCCCAATGAAAATGCTCTCTCATCTCATGTAAGGTTTCCCCAAAAGAGAAATCTTCAGGGGGAGAAGCAAAGGTAATAGAGTCCTCTGCATCAGAATCCTCATAAGGAGGAAAAGAATAATCCTGGTCAGAGGAAGAGACAGAAGACACAGAAGCCTGATCAGAGGAATCATAAGGTAAATCCTGTCTAGGCCTTTTTTCAGGAGGAGGGTGAGAACCCCTAATCATTGTAAGCAAATCCTCAGCCATCCGTAGTAATTGCTTCTGGGTCTTAGGAGCTGTATCCGAAGCAGCTTGAGAAGAAACCCTTGGCTTAACAGGAGTCTTTGACTTTGCCTCTGCCTTTGTAGAAATAGTAATATGAGAAGGCCTGAAAGCCCCCTCAGAAGCCGGTACCTGCACAGCGGTTCCAGACCCATCTGAAGGAGCGATGTCTGAAGGTCCTGCAGCAGATAAAATAGTAGGCCTAGATGGCTCCCCATGGGAGTCTGTGTCGGCCATCGGTTCCGAAGTGGCGGACGACAGGGGCTGCAAAAGCGCCTCACTGACGACCGCCGAACCCGAAGCTGGCTCCGGCTGCAAGGTATCCTGTTTGGACCTCGGAGGCCTATCCTTGTCCTTGCGCTTCTTCTGAATTCCGGTTGTCGGTAAGGTATCCCGACGATATCCTGTAACTGAATCGTCTACCGAAATAGTTCAAGGCCCAATCGTACCTACGCTTGATAGTGCGAGAATTAAACCTGGCACAGAACAGACAGCAAGAAACGTCGTGGTCAGGGCCTAAGCAAGGTAGACAGCAAGAGTGGAAATCTTTATGAGGTATTTGTTTTCCACACGATATACAATTATTAACTTTTTCTGACATCGGAGGAGCAAGAAAAAGATTCCCCAACGGGGTACTTAGCTTGAGAAGAGAAGTAAAAACTTTGGACCGACGACAATCAAAGCACATTGTCCTGAATACGCCAACCAACGACTTGCGAGCTGCTTTCCACCGCACAGCAAGAAAGACTGGAGAAGATGACGTCGGCTGACAGCTTTATACCTCTGCGTTACTTGCTGGTACAGCCGACGCCGGACCCAGACTTTGGAATTCTGGCTGACCTCGGGCTGCCTGCTGGCAGGAACACCCTAAAGTTATGACTGCAACAGTGAAACACGAAGAACATCAACTTGTTACCACTCCCACAAGAGGGGAAAACATACTGGACCTGATCATCACCAACATGGGGACTCTATGCTCCAGACCAGAAATGTATCCCTCACTGGTAAGATCAGACCATAAACTAATCTCACTGGATATTCACATCCCAACCCCACCCCCTGCCCAGAAAACCACAGTGAAAAACTTCTCTAAAGCAAATTTCACACTCCTCAAAACCGAGGTGGAATCCTTCAAAGCCCCTGAGCCTGTGGAAAATACGGCCCAGAATCCTTTATAAACGCATTCTATGAACACCTTCAGGAATGCATGGATCATGCAATCCCAAATAAAACCAAGACCCAATCCTCCAAAGGCAGACGTCCTGTCTGGTGGACCCCAGCCATAAACAAACTATACAATAGAAGGAGGAAGCTACTACATGATAGAGAAAAATCCCAAAAGGAAAGCATCTCTGATCAGTATTAGCAAAAACTACGGCACTCATAAAATCGTCTAAGGCCAGCTTCGAGAGAAAATTGCACAGGACACTAAGGATAATCACAAGGCTTTCTTTAGTTATGTTAGGAACCTGGGTGGGAATTCCCAGATATGCTCAGAATTAGTCCAAAATGACAAAAATACATCGAACCCACAGACATTGCCAACATCCTAGCTGACAGGTTCAGCGCAAACTCCCCACCAAAGGGCAAATATCTATCCCAGCAGAGTGCTGGCCCCTGACATCTCAGATGCTCAGGTAAGAGCCGCCCTCTCCAAAGCAAAAACACAGCATCAATGGGACCAGGCGGTGTCCCAGGCTGCGTCTACATGAACTCCAAGAAGAGCTAAACCCAAACATAAAACTACTGTTCAATCTCAGCCTTACTACAGGATATATACCCAAAGAGTGGCGTACAGCAACAGTGGTCCCTCTCCACAAAGGAGGTGCCTCAACGAATCCTGGAAACTATCGCCCCATAAGCCTGACTAGCTTGGTCTGCAAAGCTATGGAAAGGATCATCATGGACCTCATAAATAAAGATAATGGGGACCTACAGACACTGGATCCTACCCAGTTCGGCTTTGTTAAGGGCAGATCCTGCCTCTTAAACCTGGTCGATTTCTTTGAAACAGTCTCCAAGGCCATTGATGAGGGGAAGGTGGTCCACACAGCCTACCTGGACCTCGCAAAAGCCTTTGATACAATACCCCACTCGGGCATTATAGATAAGCTCACGAGCTTAAATATAAACACCTATGTCACTAGATGGATTGCAAACTGGCTCAAGGACAGAACCCACATGGTTAGAATTGCTGGAGCCATGTCAGACTCCAAACCAGTTACAAGTGGCGTCCCACAAGGCTCAGTCCTGGGACCTCTCTTGTTCGGTATATATTTCTCGGACGTACAGGCCAACACGGAAGGACTGTGGCTGACCAAGTTCGCAGATGACTGCAAACTGGGCTCCATAATCGACTCTCCAGCCGACACAAGCATCCTCCAAAAGGGCCTCATAGAAACAGACAACTGGTGCCAGAGCCATGGCCTCAAGCTAAACGCCAAAAAGTGTATAGTCATCCCTTTGGCAAAAACAAAGTGCCCACAAATTACCACATAGGTGTTAATCCATTAAGTACAGAAGAAGTAATTAGGGACCTGGGGACCCAAGTTGATAGCAATCTCTCATTTGACAACCACATGGCCAAAGTGGTTAGAAAAACATTTTATATAGCCCACCTAGTCATGAAGGGATTCACATCTAGATCCGGGATGGTGATCGTGCCTTTTGACTGATCTCCCATGAGGCCCATAATTGAGTACAATGCCCTTTGGGATGTACCTTACCAGACAACTGCAGCAACTGGAAAGACCCCAAAAGTACCTCACCAAGAGGATCAAAGGGCTCAAACAGATGCCATATGCTGCCCAGTTAAAGAAACTCCAGCTCTACTCAGTGGCATACCGCCTGCTCAGAGGCGATCTGTGCCTGACATATAAAGCCATGTCCAACCCGGAATTAATGGACATGCTGCACCTCAGAAAATCCAAATCCCATCGAGCTACGCTCGAGAGACTTGAACCTCAGCACTGAAATAAATAGGACATGCTGGAGGGACAGATTCATAACCCAGTGGCTCCCTTCACTCTGGAATAAAATCCCAGTCCAGGTTAGGCAGAGTCCCTCATTGACTTTCTTCAAGAGGAATCTTGATGAGTGGATGGGAGATCGTAGGTTTACCCCGGGTATCACTTCTGTGTCACTGTTAGAGGCACAGTATACTAACCTCGAAAAAGGGCATAGCAAAATTAATTTAAAATGGGTGGCGAAAGCCAAACACACTCTGGCTAGGCTTATAAATGCCCTAGGGCAAATAGCCTAGTACGAACCTATGAACCTATATCTGCCATGGCCAGAATGCAGCAGTGAGAATTATCCTGTTCTTCGACCTGTTGGCTTTCTTCAGAAATTGGGAAATGAGAGGAATCGGGAGGAAGGCATACAACAGACCGGGGGGGCCAATTGTGAAGGAGAGCATCTCTTGGTGACTCCGGAAGGGGAATCAGGGCAAAGTAGCTGTTGCACTTGTTGCATAGGGGGGATGCAAAGAGATCGCAACAGGGCTGGCCCCATTGGCAGAACATCCTTTCCACCACAGAAGGATTAAGAGAACACCCGTGAGGCATTACGATGCTGCTACTCAATTTGTCCATAACCACGCTGGAGCTACACAAAATATGCATTGCAATTAGAAAGCAGTCGGATGGAATTGCCCATTGCCATACCCAGAGTGATTCTCAACATAGTGGGTGAGATCTGGTTCCCCCCTTGCTTGTTGACGTACCAAACTGACATGTCATCTGTTTGGATTGCAATCTTTCCTAAGGGGAGGGATTCTTGGATTGCTTGCAATGCCAGAAGCACTGCCTTCATCTCTAGAACACCGATGTGCAAATTGGACTCCAACTGGGATCATGTGCCTTGGACTTTCCCAGATAATCCCCCACCCTATCTGAGATGCATCCATGGTCACTATAGCTTGGGGTTGAAGAGGAACAAAGGGTCGGTCCAACAAAATTTCTTTGATGTAAAGCCACCAACTCAGGTTTTTGTAACAGTCTTGCAGTCAGTTTTTTTTGTTGTGAAAAATCTGGCTGACTTGCGATTTTACTCTCTGAAGTCTTTCTGCGGAAAGAAACGTGATACCGGTGTTTGTGTTTAACACTGCTCCTATAAATTCTAAGTGCCGTGTTGGCTCTAGATGGGATTTTTCATAGTTTAAAGTGAATTCCAGCGAAGTGCAAGTTTGACAAACATAGTTCCTTGCCTGCAACAGTAAATGCCTAGTGAGTGCTGTAATGAGCCAGTTGTCTAGATATGGAAACATGTGGAATCCTTGCAGTCAGAAGTGAGCTGCTACCACTGCCATGTTTTTGGTGAAAACCCTGGGGGCTGTGGTGAGACCAAAGGGCAGGGCTGTGAAGTGATAATGACCGTCGCTCCCAGCTGGAAGCGCAGGAACCTTCTGGAGGGTTTGTTCATTTTTATGTGATAATATGCATACTGAAGATCTAGTGAGCACATCCAATCATCTTTTCCTAAGAACTGAAGTATAGACTGAACCATAACCATCCGGAATTTGGTTTGTTGAACTTTCTTGTTCAACACACAGAGCCAAAATTGGTCTCTGATCTCCTGTTTTGTTTGGCACTAAAAAGAATCTTGAGTAACCTCTGGATCCTATTTGGTCTAGTGGGACTGCTTGGAATGACTCTTGTCAAGCAGCTTTTGAATTTCAAAGACTGCTGCTTCCCTGTAACTGGGTGGAATGTCTGGGATTTTTTTTGGCTGCCTGGGTGTTTTTGAAAAGGACCTCAGGTTATAATCCTCTGCATCCAACTGTCCGTTATCGTTAGCCAGGCAGACAGGTGCAGGTCACAGACTGCCTCCAGAGGATGGCAATTGGAACTGCATTCAGGAGCGCTGATAAGAGAGTTACCAAGGAATGAATCTCAGGAACCCTGACTCTGCGGGTCACCTCTGCCTCGAGCACAGCATCTTCCACTGTAACTCTCCCCTGCCCTGAGAGGGGGGGTGGGGAGTCATTGCCAAGTCAGTCATGGAAATGCCCTTGGGATTTTTTGAACCAAAGCTTCCAACTTCTCTGGTTCCTGGGGAATGACCGCTAAGAAGTGGAAAAGCATATGCTCACAGCACAAAGGCCTTTCCATCCTTTTCACATCTGGCAAAGGTCTCTAACTTTGGGGCCAAAAAGGGATGTTCCATCAAAGGCAGCATTGATGAAAGAAGACTTGAATAGCTCCGCAAACTCACTTAAGTGCATCCAGGTATGTCTCCTCAAGGCTACGCTAGATCCAGCTGCCATAGTCGTCCCCTTTAACTGCATACAATGAGCCTCATAGATGAACTGCATACTGAATCAAGGGCTGCTAGCTGGGAAGCTACTTTATTCTGAACCCCTTCAGCTACTGCTGTCAGAGTACAGTACAGTTGTGTACACTTACCATAAATATAGATGTTGGAGTGTATTCACTGCTGCAGTCATTACATTAGGGTAATCTGCTGGCAGGTTGCCCTCAGTCGGTCTGAATAACAATGTCTTGGGTCCTGCGTCGGCTGCTGTCTCCTCTTCCATGACGTCAGGTCGTCAGGGGTATAAAACATGCAGCCGACGCCATTTTATTTAGTTTTTCTTGCCCCAGATATGTCAGGTGCCCCCCAAATGAGGAGCAAAAAAAAATATATATATATATATATATATATATAAACAGAAATATATGTAAATGCACTTTTAGCAACAAACTTTACCTTCCTCTAAAAGCAAATACACCACAAAGGCTTTAGAATATAGTGAAGGAAAGATAAGTTATGGAAGAGGGGGATGGCAGGTGGGTAACCTGGACTGCAACAGTGAATACACTCGAACATCTACATTTACGGTAAGTGTACACAACTGTACTATGTTCTTCATGTTTCACTGTTGCAGTCATTACATTTGGGTAGAATCCCAAAGCTATGGATGGGAGGATGAAACTAAATAGCATTAGGAGCGGCTATAAGGCCCTGCAGTACTGCAGTGGCAAAGCCAGCCCTGGATTTGGAGAAGAGAGGCAAATGATAATGCTTTGTGAAGGTATGAACAGAGCTCCAAGTAGCAGCTTCTAGAATGCCTTTGGTTGGAACTCCTCTGAGGAAAGCTGCTGAGGCAGAGGCAGCCCTGGTGGAATGTAACCTGATCCCCTTGGGCACAGGTTTACCATGGTGCAAGTAGCAGAAACGAATGAAGTGGCTTATCAACTTGGAAATAGTCTGCTTTGATATATAGCCTTCCCCTCTGATCCTGCAGCAAATGCCACCAGTAGTTGCTCAAACTTTCTTAGAGATTTGTTGCTGTTTAAGTAGAATCTTAGTTGTCTGTGTACGTCCAATGAATACAGAATCTGCTCCCCCTTGTTCTGCGGATTTGGGTAAAATGTTGGCAGATGAATTGTTTAGTTAAGAGCCACACTGCATACCACCTTAGGCATAAAAGAAGGATTGGTCCTGAGGGGACACCCTGTCCGGGTAAAATGTAATAAAAGGCTCCACAGCCATGAGAGCCTGTAGTTCTGAAACCCTTCTTGCTGAAGCGATTGCCAAGAGGAAAGTTGTTTTCCAAGATAAACATTTTATATCCGCAGTAGCTGCTGGTTCAAAAGGAGGCATAGTGAGTTTTTCCAGCACAAAATTGAGGTCCCATGCAGGGGTTGGTGATCTTCTGTGAGGCCTTAAATTTTTGTCCCCTCTAAGATACTGTTTAAGCAGGGGATTAGAAAAGAGGGGAGGCTCAGTGTTGTAATGAGCCGAGATGGTAGAGGCATGAATTTTTACAGAAGAAAAAGATAGGCCCTTGTGAAGCATCTCAGTCAAATATTGTAAAATCTGAGGGATATTGGGCTTTGCTGTGTCCGTTCCTTGTGCTTGGTTCCAAGCACAGAATCTCTTCCATTTATCAGCGTAAGATCTTCTAGTACTAGGCCTTCTGGCTTCCAAAATGACATCCATCACAGATTTACTGAGAGGTGTTGTTTGAATAATTAAATGATCAGCCATGCTGCAAAGTTCAGAGTTTGGAGCTGAGTGTGCAGAATTTGATTGTTCTGCTGAGACGGTAGATGAGGTATTTGAGGCAATTACCAAGGAGGGAGTTGAGACATATTCCTTAGAAATGGGTACCAGTGCTGGCGAGGCCAGTCCGGAACAATTAGGATCATTTTTGGTTTTTCCTGTATGACCTTTAGTAAGACCTTGGAGACAAGAGGCAGAGGGGGAAAGGCATAGACTGATAGGGCCATCCACTTTCCATGCCTGGCTGTCTGTGATAAGTCCTTGTGCAGAATTTGTCCAGTTGATAATTTTGGGGAGAGGCAACTAGATCTATGTCTGGGCTCCCCCATTTCTGTGTTAACATGCTGAAGATTTGTGGATCCAGTTTCCACTCGTGCGGGTCCATAAGGTGTTCCACAATGCCATGGCTAGTCTGCAAAGGGGGTAGGAATGTGTACCCCCCTGCTTGTTTATGTACCACATAACCGTGGTGTTGTCCGTCTTTATCAGTAGTTGCCCTGGATGAAGCAAGTCCATGAAAGCTGTCAGAGCATTCTGAACAGCTAGCATCTTTTTCTGGTTGATATGCAGATGCATTTGTTTTGAGCTCCATTCACCCTGAATGCATCTCCCCGCCAGATGGGCCCCCCATGCATAGTCTGATGCATCTGTAGTTAGGGTTTGGGTTGCAGGGGGTAGAGTGAATGACAGTCCCTTGTTTTGGTGACATGTCTCTGCCCACCAAAGAAACTCCTGTTGTAGGCAGGGAATGAGAGGAATCCTTGTTTCCAGACTGTGACAATGTTGGTTCCATAAACATTTTAGGTGCCATTGAAGTTTCCTCATATGCAGCCTTGCATATGGAATTAGTAGAATGCAGGATGCCATGAACCCCAAAGCCTGCAGAATTTGTCTTACAGATAACTGGGTTTTTTGTTGCCATTTGTTTGAAGTATGTTGTCAGTTGCCTTTGTTTGTCTGGCGTAAGGTAAGCCATCTGGGCAGTAGTATTCAAGCTTGCACCCAGGAATGTAATTATTTGAGAGGGTACCAGTTGAGATTTCTTTTCATTTATTGTGTACCCTAGGCATGTTAGAAGCCTTTTTACAAATGACAGATGTTGAAGAAGAGTGTCCTTGTCCTCTGCTTGAATGAGACAGTCGTCCAGATAAGGATAACTTTGTATGCTTCTTTGTCTGCAGAATGCAATTACTGGTGCCAGGCACTTTGTAAAGACCCTGGGAGCAGTAGATAAGTCAAAGGGCACTGCAGAGAATTGGTAATGCAAAAAACCTGCCTTGAAGCGGAGGTATCTTCTGCACAATTCCGTTATTGGAATACGCAGGTATGCCTCTTAAGTCTAGTGTCAACCAAGCGTCCTGCCCAGCATAGGCAGTAGCTGTTGTAAAGTCAGTATTTTGAAATGTCCAGGAATGTGTTCAAAATCGATAAATCCAGTACTGGACGCCAGGCATGGTCTTTTCTGGGTACCAGGAAAAGTCTTGAATAAAAATATTGTCCTTCTTCCTTTTCTGGTACTGGATGAATAGCCCCCATATCCATGAGGGACTTAACTTGTTTCTGAGCGTCTGCCCACTGATTTTGTGGCAGATCTGACCAACCGATTGGAATTTGTAAAGTATGGAAATGAAATCTGTACCCCTGGGATACTATGTTTAATACCCACTTGTCCTGGGTAATTAACTGCCAATTTTAAGCATGAACTGCTAATTTTCCTCACAAGGGGGCTGCCAAAAGATAAGTGCTTGGTGAAGGTAGAGGAAAGTCACTGAGACTGCTTGCTGTAGGGTTGTGTTTTGTTTCCTCCAGATTTGGAAGTGGAGGCATCCCATTGCTTTGACCTGTAAGAACCCTGTGATTGGTATCTAGAGCCTTTTGAGCACCTGGATTTGCCTTGAGAGGCTCTGTTGGACACAGGAAAGGACCAATTATTAGTAGGCCAGTGCCTACTGAAACTGGGCGGCTGCACTTGTAAGAAATCTTTTACAGTTTGCATAAATTTAGTTTGGTCTTCCATTTTCTTTAAAACCTCTTCTGCCTTATTACCAGAGTATCATACTGCAAGGGGGCATCCAAAAATTTAGCTTTAACATGATCAGACAGATTTTGCTCCTTGAGCCAGGCATGTCTTCTAATCACAGATCCAGGTACTGCAGCCCTGCAAGAGGCCTCCAAGGAATCAAAGCCACATTGCAAAGTATGCTTTCCAACCTGTTCTGCTGAATGCAATAATTCCTGTAATTCTTTATTTTCCACACAATCAGAAATCAACATTATTTTCTGTTTCAATAAGCCCATAACATGCTGTTGATATTTAAGCATATGAAACTGGCAGTTTAAGGTCCTAATCGCCAAGGTTGCAGACGTATAAACCTTCTTTCCCCATCTATCCAGCGCCCTGGAATCTCTATCAGAGGGGGTAGGATTTTTGGCTGTAGAGGCCTTTACACCTTTGGGACCCTGTGAGATAGTTTCAGGATCAGCAGCAGGATTTTTGAACAGAAATTTGTGGGAGTCAGGAACCCTGTAATATCGGTCTGGCTTACTAGGAACCGGAGGTAGGGAATCAGGAGCCATGCTTGATTCCAAAAACACATCAACAATGTCTAATACAGGAGGTATTGCCAAAGGCCTATGCTGAGGAAGAAGAAGGAAATCCCTAAGCCTCTTCTTTGATTCAGAGAAATCCTGACTCTCCCAGTGAAAATGTTCCCTTAAAGTATGCAAGGTTCCCCCAAAAGAGTAATCCTCAGGAGGAGATGCAGATGGGATGGATTCTTCTGCATCAGAATCCTCACAGGGTGGAATAGAAAATTCCTAATCAGAAGAGGAATCAGAAGAAATGGAAACCTGATCTGAAGATTCATAATCAGTGCCTTGCCTAGGCCTCTTAGCAGGGGGGGGGGGGTTGGGAACCCCTGATCAAGGTAATTAAGTTCTCAGCCATTTTGATCATCTGTTTTTTAGGCATAGGGCCCTGAGCACGTGGCTCATGCATCTATTTTTAGACATAGATGTTTTTTTATCTTGTTTTTGAGGCTGGCATCGGTTTTATATAAAAATACTGAGGCCTGAAAACACCCTCAGAAGCCAGTGCCTGCTCAGCGACTCCGGACCCATCCAAGGGAGAGACATCTGAGGGTTCAATACTCTGAGAATCTCACGGCATACCGGACTCCGCATGGGTCTCTGTAGAGGACTGCAACTCAAAAGTAGCAGGTATCAGGGGCTATGAAAGCACCTCACTGAGTACTGGGGAACTGGCAACTGGCTTAGGAGAAGCGTCATCGGTTTTGTACCTCGACGGTCCATCTTTGTCTTTTTCTTTGCGGTTTTTGTGAACTCCGGTAGTCGGATTGCCAACAGACTACATTTCAGGGTAATTAAATCTTGATCCAAAAAATTTAGAAGCAAAAATATACCGACGCTTAATAGTGCATTGGTTAAATCAAGCACAAAACCGACAGCAAGGCACGTTATGATCTGGGCCTAGGCAAGGGATACAATACAAATGAAAATCCTTATGAGGTATTTGCTTCCCACAAGTAATGCAATTATTAACTTTTATTGACATCGGTAAGGAGCAAGAAAAACTTTCCCCAACGGGGTACTTAGCTTTAGTTGAAGACTTCGGTTCTGAAACTCGAATGTGAAAATTTAAGGTGTCAGCCAACTGGCACTTGCAAACTGCTTCTGCTTCAGACACCACGCGGCCAGAAAGACTGAATAAAATGGCGTCAGCTGCATGTTTTATACCCCTGACGTCATGGAAGAGGAGACAGCAACCGACACAGGACCCAAGACTTTGTTATTCAGGCCAACTGAGGGCAACCTGCCAGCAGATTACCCTAATGTAATGACTGCAACAGCGAAACACGAAGAACATCTGACAGTGCCTTAATCAAATCTCGTTGAAGTCTGGTGAAATGTGCCATGAAGTTCAGGGGCCTAAGCACGGAGGTCGATGAAGTGTATACTCACTTCCTGAATCTATCTTCCTAGACTCTTTATTAGGAGGATGGATAGTAGAACTTTCATCAGCAAGTTCATTTTTAAAGGGTGCTGCAACCACCATGACATCTATTGGTATCCCTTTAGCCCAATGTTGCTGATCCTCAAGAGCTGATGAAATATAGTCTGGTGTCTTGGGGATTGGCTCAATGTAATCAGGAATCTTCCAAGCCCACTTTGCAATCAACTTAATTTGATCATCAGTGGGTGGAGAGATTCAAGAAGTAGATGGTCAGGCATGGAAACCCTTCAGGTATACAGATTCCTCTGAAGAAGGCTGATGAGAAGTCCAGCCATCCCTCTGCTTCAGGATCTCTAGTATGTCTCCAAAAGCGACATCTTCCGGGGGAGACTTTGGGGAACCTTCTTCCTCATCGAAATGAGTAATCTTCTGTGCAAGACTCTTCAGGGGAGTTCAAGTGCTTTCTCTTCAGAGGTATCTCCTCGGTGGGATTGGCCTGAAAGCTGTCTGAAGAGGACATGACAACAGTGGTTAAATCCTGAGGTTTCCATGTCAGATGTCCTGGGGTGTAAGCTGGAGGCAGCTCTGGGCGAGAGGAAGGACAAGGATGTTGTTCTGACAAGAAAGTCATAGACTGTAAGCCCGGAGTGGACAAAGCCCTCTCCATGGCCTGGAAAGCATGCCCCCCCAATCGAGGAATGGAAGCCCAGAAATTAGGCAGCCTCCTTCAGGACTGTGGTCCCATCCGGGACCAAAGTAACCACCTCTAAGGCCGAAGATGGAGTCAAACTCATGTGTGCCAAAGCCCCGAGAAGTTTGGCGACTCCAACAACATCTGAGTGGATCCACACTCCCCAGAACAGACAACGAAACTCTGATCCCAAGAAGTCTCCCTTTCTAACAGAACTGAAGAGCTCTGAGTAGTTAGCGGTGCCAGAGATAAAGATCTAACCGGCACCGATACAGTCGACAACAGGACAGTCACAGCCTTGAATTCCGAATGCTCAGTTGGAGTCAGAGGAGGAACAAGTGTAACAGGTAAAGTTCCAGAGCCAGACCGGCTAGGAACCAAGGAAGTGGCAAATCCCCTCACTGGCAGCAGCTGGTCCACCAAACTCAAAACAGACTGCGTGAGGCTCTTGGTGGAACAATCTGAAGAGACCGACGGGGACTGGAGCTTCTCCAAGAACAGGCTTAGAGATCAGTCTGGAAAATGGTCTGATGTTGTTGAATATCTAGTGTGGGGCCTGTCTTTAAATGAAAACTCCTTCAGTTCCAAAACAGCTGGAAAGTACAGTTGTGTACACTTACCATAAATGTAGATGTTCGAGTTTATTCACTGTTGCAGTCATTACATTTGGGTTATCTGCCTGCAGGTAGCCCTCAGCTGACCTGAATACCAGAGTCTTGGATTCCTGCGTCAGATGCTGGCTCTTCTTCCATGACATCAGGTCGTCAGGGGTATAAAACATGCAGCCGATGCCATTATATCAGTTTTTCTTGCCCCAGATGTCAGGTGTCCCCACAATGGGAAGCAATTATGTGTTATGTTACACCTCCATCAAAAATCAAACACACCAGAAATCTTAAAACAAGGAGGAAAGATGGAGCCAAGAAAAGTTAGGGGGCTAGAAGGACGGTAACCAGGACTGCAACAGTGAATACACTTGAACATCTACATTTATGGTAAGTGTACACAACTGTAATATGTTCTTTATGTTTCACTGTTGCAGTCATTACATTTGGGTTGATTCCCAAAGCTGAGGAGGAAGTTAGAGAGTATTAGGGCCAGCTATTAAGCCCAGCAAGACTGCAGTGGTAAAACCAACTCTGGATTTAGAAAAAATAGGCTTGTGGTAATGCTTGGTGAAGGTATGTACACAGAGCTCCAGGTAGCAACTTCTAGGATGTCCCTAGTAGGGACTCCTCTGAGAAAGGCTGTAGAGGTAGATACAGATCTGGTGGAATATGGTCTTATCCCCTTGTGGGGTAGGTTTTCCATGGTGCGTACAGCAGAAATGAACGCAATAGGCTATCCATTTAGAAGTTTGATTTTGAAATGGCCTTACCCTCTGCCCTTGCAGCAAAGCCAACTAGCAGCTGTTCAGATTTTCTGAGAGGCTTAGTCCTGTCCAAATAAAATCTAAGCTGTCTGTGCACGTCCAAAGAGTGCAATATTCGTTCTCCTTTGTTTTGTGGATTCGGGAAAACGGTAGGCAAATGAATGGACTGATTTAGGGCCACACTAGACACCTCCTTGGGCATAAAGGAAGGACTGGTCCCGAGGGAAACCCTGTCTGCATGGAAGATAATGAAGGGTTCCACTGCCATGAGGGCCTGTAATTCAGACACTCTTCTTGCTAAAGTGATGGCTAGAAGGAAGACTGTTTTCCAAGAAAGGAATTTCAACTCTGCAGTTGCAGCTGGCTCAACTGGAGGGAGAGTGAGCTTTTCCAATACAAAGTTATGGTCCCAGGCTGGAGTAGGGGCTCGCCTCGGGGGGGGGGGGGTCTTACATTTTTGGACTCTCTGAGGAATTGCTTTAGCAGGGGGTGAGAAAAGAGGGGTGGTTCTGTATTATAGTGCGCAGAAATGGCAGAGGCATAAATTTTAATAGGCGAGAAGGATAGGCCCTTGTGGAGCATTTCTGTTAAATACTGAAGGATATGCGGTAAGCTGGGCACAGTTGTGCCCATCCCCTGAGTCTGGTTCCAGGAACAGTATCTTTTCCACTTTTCAGCATAGGATTTTCTAGTACTAGGCCTCCTTGCCTCCAAAATGACATCTAACACCTGCTTACTGAGGGATGCTACTGGAGAGCTCAAGGAATTAGTCAAGCTGCAAGGTTCAGGGTTTGAAGCTGAGGGTGCAGAATCTGGCCCGCCTGCTGGGACAGCAGGGAAGGTGTCTGAGGTAGGTGCCATGGTTCCAGCAGTGTCATACTGCTCAAGAGGGGGTAGCAGTGTTGGCGTGGCCAGTCTGGTGCTATCAGTATTGTCCTTGGCTTGTCCTGTTTGATCTTTAGTAGAACCTTTGAGAAAAGAGGCAGAGGGGGGAAAGGCATAAACCGAGAGGCTTTCCCAGGTAAAGGATAGGGCATCCACTTTACAAGCTTGACTGTGGGAAGCCCTTGTGCATAATTTGTCCAACTGGTAGTTCTCGGGGGAGGCAAACAGGTCTATCTCTGGAGTCCCCCATTTGTTTCTCAATAGGTTGAATATTTTTGGTTCCAGTTTCCATTCGTGTGGGTCCATGAGATTTCTACTTAGGTCGTCTGCCAGTGAATTTAGTTTGCCTGGCAGGAATTGAGCTTGCAGGTGCACTTGGTAGCTCAAGGCTGTGTTCCACAGAGCCATGGCTAATCTGCAAAGAGACTATGAGTGGGTTCCCCCCTGCTTGTTTATGTACCACATAACTGTGGTGTTGTCTATCTTTACCAATAATTGTCCAGGAAGAATGTGGTCTTTGAAGTCCAACATTTCTTTTTGGTTGATATGCAGGTGCATCTGTCTCTGGTTCCATTTGCCCTGAATGCACTGCCCTGCCATGTGAGCCCTCCATGCATAGTCTGATGTGTCTGTTGTTAGGGTTGGGGCGGCAGGTGGTAGAGTGAAGTGGAGCCCCTTGCTGTGGTGGCAGGCCTCTGCCCACCAAAGGAACTCTGTCTTTATGCAAGGAATGATAGGAATCATTGATTCCAGTTCCTGAGAATGTTGGCACCATAGGCTTTTTAGATACCATTGTAGTTTCCTCATATGCAGTCTTGCATACGGAATTAGTAGAATGCAAGAGGCCATGAACGCCAGGGCTTGCAGAATTTTCCTTGTAGATAGCTGGGTCTTTGTGGCCAGTAGTTTCAAGTAGGCTGTCAAACTTGTTTCTCTGGAGTGAGGAAAGCCATCTGGGAAGTTGTGTTCAAGCTTGCTCCCAGGAATACTATCTGTTGGCAGGGTACTAGGTGAGATTTCTTTTCACTTATGGTGTACCCCAGTGAGGTTAGAAGTTTCTTTACGAATGCCAGATGTTTTAATAGCAAGTCCTGGCTTTTTGCCTGAATGAGACAATCGTACAAGTATGGATGTACTTGAATATTTCTCTGCCTGCAAAATGCAATGGCTGGAGCTAGACACTTTGTGAATACCCTGGGCGCAGTAGATAAGCCAAAGGGAAGTGAAGAGAGCTGACAGTATATGGAGCCTGCCCTGAAGTGTAGGTATTTCCTGCAAGATTCCATTATTGGAATGTGCAGGTAAGCTTCCTTTAAGTTTAAGGTTGCCAACCAGGCATATTTGCCTAGCATAGGAAGCAGCTGTTGAAGTGTTAGCATTTAGAATTTTGGAATTGCCAAAAAGGTGTTTAGACTAGAAAGGTCCAGAATAGGACGCCAGGAGCGGTCTTTTCTGGGTACCAGGAAAAGTCTTGAATAAAAGCCTTGACTCCTTTCTTCTGCTGGGACAGGTTGAATAGCCCTGATACCTAGAAGAGAGAGAATCTGCTGTTGAGCCTCTGCCCACTGATTTGGGGGTAGGTCTGGCCAACTGTTTGGGGTTGGTAGGGTGTGGAAGTGGAATCTGTATCCTTGGGAAACTATATTTAAAACCCATTTGTCCTGGGTAATGAGTTCCCAGTTTTTTGCATGCAGGGTGAGCTTTCCTACTAAGGGAGCAGGCAGCTGAGCAGGGCTTGGAAGGGTTAAGGTTAAGTCATTGTGCCATTATTCCGTAGGGGTGAGTCTTACTACTTCCTGCTTTGGAAGTGGAAGCCCCCCACTGCTTAGGCCTGTGCGTAGCCTGAGACTGTAACCTAGGTGGTCTGCTGTTCCTAGGTTTGGACTGAGAAGGCCTGGAAGAGGCTGGAAAGGATGAATTCTTTGAAGGCCAATGCCTACTAAATCTGGGAGGCTGTACTTGTAGGGAATCTTTAACAGTATGCATAGATTTAGCTTTTTCCTCCATCTTTTTCAGGACGACTTCTGCTTTGTTGCTAAACATTCGGTCTTGGTTTAAGGGAGCCATCCAGTAATTTAGCTTTAACATGATCTGGCAAGTTTTGCTCCTTAAGCCAAGCATGCCTTCTAAGTACAGACCCAGCGACAGCAGCCCTACAAGATACTTCTAAAGAATCAAAACCACACTGCAAAGTAAGTTCACCAACTTGTTCAGCAGAATGCATTAAATCCTGTAATTCTTTGTGTTCCGCACAGTCAGGAATCAACATCATTTCCTGTTTAAGTAGTCCCATAATATGCTGCTGGTACTTTAACATATGAAACTAGCAATTTAAAGCCCTAATGGCCAAAGTAGCAGAAGTGTATAGCTTCTTACCCCATCTGTCCAAGGCTCTAGAATCTCCATCAGAAGGGGTAGGATTTTTAGCAGCAGTAGCCTTAATGGCCTTTGGTCCTTGAGAAATGGTTTCTGGATCCGCAGTCAGATTCTTAAAGAGGAACTTGTGAGAGTCTGGTACTCTGTAATACCTATAAACAAGTACAAAGCACCTCGGACCCAGAAGGTAGATAATGAAGAGTTTTAATACAATATAGAATTAACGCCAAAAAAACACAAACGTTTTCGTCCTCAACTTCATCAGATAAAGTCATGCATTTAAAATCACCTTTTATAAATCACATAATTAACAATCATCCAAGGAGTTTAGCTTTGCAATTAAATAGCTTTAGCTTTGCAATTAAATAAGAAAAGCTTATTAGTGTACACTTCACTTTCTTGCAAAAGGGCTATATATGAATCATATCTATAAAATATTTGATACAACATCAAATATAAAATCAATGTAAAAACACTTATAAAACAGAGTGTGGATGTCTTTTGTGTGCAATGTATGTTACTTAGAATGTTATTTAGAATATAAATTATTTAAAAGGACACTTAAAAACTAATAGTTCCCTCTACTGGATGTCTACATTATTACAAGCTAAAAAATACATTTAAAAAAAACTAAACCTAAATGTCTTCATACTCTCTAACAAACCATTTAAAAATACATAAATTAGTGGAAATAAGTAACATACATTGCACACAAACGACATCCACACATCTGTTTTATAAATGTTTTTACACTGATTTTATATTTGATGCTGTATCAAATATTTTATACATATGATTCATATATAGCCCTTTTGCAAGAAAGTGAAGTGGACATTAATACGCTTTTCTTATTTAATTGCAAAGCTAAACTCATTGGATGATTGTTAATTATGTCATTTATAAAAGGTGATTTTAAATGCATGAATTTATCTGATGAATTTGAGGACGAAAATGTTTGTGGTTTTTTTCGGTGTGTGTGTGTGTGTGTGTGTGTGTGTGTGTGTGTGTGTGTGTGTGTGTGTGTGTGTGTGTGTGTGTGTGTGTGTGTGTTCGCCATTAGTAAATCTGTTGTGGGACATTTCTCCCTTCTTTCGGTTAGTATGACTGAGTATATATGTAAGGATTTACAGTTTGAGTATTCACCCCTGTGCGTTATTTGCATTCAGAGATGTGGTTGTTTGGTTTACGTTTGGTTATTCAAGGTTTCAAAGTGGAAGAGAAATTGTCTCATGCTGGCTTTACTGTTTTACTTGCATTCAGAGGTGTGGTTGGTTGGCTTGCTTTTTATTATTCAAGCTTTCAAAGTGGAAGAGAAATTGTCTCATGATGGTTATACTAGCCTTCCTTAACCTAAAAGCATATCCTCAAAAGA
Organism: Protopterus annectens; assembly: GCF_019279795.1. Taxonomy (NCBI): domain Eukaryota; kingdom Metazoa; phylum Chordata; order Ceratodontiformes; family Protopteridae; genus Protopterus; species Protopterus annectens. The sequence continues at coordinate 1,177,189,111 of NC_056739.1, read as the reverse complement.
CATATGCCTGTAAGAAATAAGTGCTGACTCCATATTATCAGCCTTAGAGTACTCAACCTTGGACAAATAGCAGATTCCCTGCTCTGGGTTTGGGCATCCACATCTTTGAGCACCATGTGATGTTCTCCCATTGCTAGGATCAATAAGAAGGTGCACCAATGCTGCCTGTACAAAAATATATGTTATAAAGATCATTTATGGCATTTTCCTCCCTAATCTTTTTTAATACTCTGGACATTAAGGAAATGGCAAGGAAAAGACAGAGGTATAGACCTGCCCGGGAAATGGAATGGGCATCTGCCACAAACATCTTTTAATGGTGCAGTGATAATATTTACTCAACTGTCTGTTTTCTGGAGAAGAAAGGAAGTCAATTTCTGGCACATTACATTTGCAGACTAGATCCAACTATCATTCCCTCTTTAGCATCCATTCTTGGGGTCAAGTGCAGTACTACAGTGATAGTCTGCTAAGCTGCTGTTCCGCGAAGGTGGGCATTAAGCCCAGGAGTCACTCCTGCTTCCAGTGTCAGATCTCATTCCTGCACAGCTAGTCTGCACACAAGTTAGGAGTGAACTCTCCATGCTTGTTTATGTACCATATTACTGCGGTATTTTCTCATAATAAGCAAAGTTTCCCTTTGCCAAATGTACTTGAACTTACTGATGGCTAGAATAACTTCCACCATCTCTTTGGTATTTATGTATTTTTTCATGAAGCTCTTTTTACATGTGCCCTCCACTTTCTACTCCTCTCATGGGCTTCCCATGTAGAGTCCGAGGGTCTATTATGACTATCTTTAATCCCACTTTGAAGGGCACTCCCACGTTTAGAAAGAATTTGCCCTATCAAGCAAGTTCCTTTCTGATGTGAGGCAGAAGGGGAATGCTGGCACCAGCTGTTTCTAAGACACCAGTGCAGTTTTTACAAGTGCAACCATGAGATGAGAGTCATCAGTATGCTGGAGGCCATGTACCCAAAAGACTCTTGAGGAATTCTTGGCCGTAATATGGTTGTAATTAAAAAATACTAAAAGAACAAAAATAATTAAAATTATCCTGCTTCAATGAAGTTAATACATTCACCTTATAAAACTTATGCTTAAATACAAAGCAATGAAAATAAACAGTAAATTTACAATGTCAATTCCCCTGCATCACAATTAAGTTCACAGTGATGAACAGCCATAAGCAGAATCATCCAAACATAGGAATAATCATAAATGCACGGATGTTAACAGGCTTGAGAACGGCAAGAAGACTAACATCCACTTGCTATGAAGCATAGTCTTGATCTTACTACTTTTGCTTTAGAGTGTTTTAATTCTTTATGCTAGATAAAATTTTCTTCTAAAGTAAAATTAAAATGCTCTTTCAGACTTCTTTTCCATTCCCTCTCCTGCTGTACTCCACTAATTCTAAAACTTTCCAATCTTTACTTTTCATCTGCCACTTTATTCTCTCCACCTTCTGCTTCAGCTCAGTATTTTATTCTGTTTACTGCAAGAAATTACACAAATTATTTTACAGTGAAGAGTGAGTCATAATTATGTGCAGCTTTGCTCTCTTTATGTAAATTAAATACTTGAGATGTGCATGTAGGCTGCGGCATTGCTCTAAAAACTCTTCACACTAGTCCACTTACCCAGTTAAACAAAAAATAAGTAATTACTATGTAGTACATAACAGCACAACAGCAGCAGGATATTTTTTGGTGTCCCTTTGTCACAAGCAAAAATTATGCTATACATTGTGGTCAAACAAGTTACAGGGTTATAGACATGAAGTACCCAAGGAGGGGCTGAATCCTGTCATCACCTACTTATATGATCTTGACAAGTCACCTAATATCCTAACACTCAAAGGGCAGTCCTGAAAAATGGGCTTCTGAGGGATTACAAAGATGCATATAGAAATACCATACCCAACCACAGCTGGCTCATACTGTCAGTATTACATTAGTGGGGCTCTTCAATTGATACAAGCAATATTTTCCAGACAAGTTTAATTAAATAAATTACCCAATTATAGAAATAATCATACTGGGTACAGTAAAACCTTCACTTAAAGTATGATTAAAACTGAATGTTCCCCATAATGTGACAGGTGAAATGTATGGTACACCTCAAAGCATTTGCAGTACCAAATCACAGAAAACAAACGTGTGATGCTTTTTCCAGATATAAGCAGAAACATGTTAATGTTCCTTACCTTTCTCATTCTCTTCATAGTCTTCCTCTGCAAGAAGCTTTTCCAAGTGTTCATCAACGTTCTGAAAAGTCAGAGGTTTCCTGAAAGAAGAATTTAATTAGCTTGACTGACTAAAAAAATCAGAGATACAAGGCAAGAAATATTGCTCACCTGCAGATTTGAGAGCAAAAGCTAGAGTTCTATGGAAAGATCTGCTTCAAAACTTGAAACTCGTAAAAAAATAAAATCAACAACAAGCCCAATCGCCAAGATATAAGGCTTAACCCTCCACTCATGGATGTTTTATATATTCTCTGGATCAGATGAAAGTCTCCTGATCTTAAAACAAATTATCATATGTATATGAGCAAACCTACACTCTACCTAACAGTGCCTTATATATCATTTCAAGCACACAACTTCCTTGAAAACCTGCACAGATCTGAAAGTCTGACTACAGAAAGAGTGACTGCATTAAACTGATTAGTCATGGTCAAGAAAGATCCTTTGAAAGACAAAGAAAAGTACAGTTTTGTACCTACCATAAATGTAGATGTCCGATAGGTATGCATCTGCAGTCCTAACATATGGGTTGTCCTGCCTCAGGCAGCCCTTCAGTCGGCCGGATTCCAAAGTCTGGGTCTGGCCTCGGCTGATGTCGCACTTCACCCGACGTCATAGTTGCTGTTTATTGGGTATAAAGGCATCAGCCGACACCATTTTCCTCAGTGTTTCTTGCCCCAGATGCCAGGTGCCCTCTAGTAAGGCTAGTCTTGGATAAATGCAAATAATTCCAAACAGTATATATATATATATATATATATATATATATATATATATATATATATATATATACAAACAAATACACCATAATAGATTCCCCCAGCTAGCTAAAAGAGGGGTAAATACCCTAGGAATATCATAGAGGGGAAGGAGGGTGGGTAATCCTGACTGCAGATGCATACCTATTGGACATCTACATTTATGGTAGGTACAAAACTGTACTATGTCCTTCAAGGATGCATCTGCAGTCCTAACATATGGGTAGAATACCATAGCCAAACTGGGGGAGGAGGCACTAAGATAAAGATGGTGTAGTTAAGATCCCTTGCAAAACAGCAGTTGCAAAACCTGCTCGGGATCTAGAGTATAAGGGAAGATTGTAATGCTTGGCAAATGTATGCACGGAGCTCCAAGTAGCAGCTTCTAAAATGTCTTTGGTAGCCACTCCTCGTAGGAAAGCTGTAGTGGTGGCTGTAGCTCTTGTGGAATGAGGTCTGATATTATCAGGAGTTGTCTTTCCATGAAAAGAGTAGCAAAATCGAATGCAATTTCCTATCCATTTTGAGATTGTCTGTTTTGAAATTGCTTTTCCTTGCATTCCTGTTGCATATGCTACCAGAAGCTGGTCAGTTTTTCTGCTGGTCTTAGTTCTGTGCAGATAGTAGCGTAATTGTTTCTGCACATCCAAGGTATGTAGCAGTCTTTCCCCCCTGTTCTGTGGGTTGGGGAAGAATGTAGGTAAATGAATCGCTTGGTTCAATGATACTCTGGAGACCACTTTTGGCATAAAGGTAGGGTTAGTTCTCAGAGAGACTCTGTCCTGATGGAAGATAAGGAAGGGTTGTACTGCCATTAATGCCTGTAACTCAGATACCCTTCTTGCTGAAGTAATTGCTAGCAGGAAAGCAGTTTTCCAAGACAAGAATTGTAATTCTGCTGTTGCTGCTGGTTCAAAAGGGGGGAGTGTTAACTTTTCCAGCACAAAGTTGAGATCCCATGTAGGTAAAGGTGGTTTCCTTGGAGGCTTTACATTTTTGATTCCTCTCAAGAACTGCCTGAGTAGAGGATGAGAGAAGACAGGAGGATCCATGTTGTATTCTGCTGAAATTGCTGATGCATGAATCTTAATGGAGGAGTAAGACAGGCCATTGTGGAACAGCTCTGCTAAATATTCCAGGATGTGTGCTATGTTTGCCAATGAGACATTTTCTCCCTTTGCTGCACTCCAAATGAGGAATCTTTTCCACTTGGCTGAATAAGTCTTCCTTGTGGAGGGTCTGCGTGCCTCCAGGATAATGTCCTTAACCCTCTGAGATAAACCTGGGTTATTTTGTTTTATGCAATATTCCAAGCAGCTAGCTGCAGTGTTTTCAAGTTTGGATGTAGGATCTTGTAGTTGTCCTGTGTTAGTAGTAAGGGACATAGAGGTAGATGCCATGCGTGTGTCCGAGACATACTTCTCAGTAGCGGGTACCAATGTTGCCTCGGCCAGTCTGGGGCTATCAGAATTACCCTTGGCTGATTCCTCTCTGATCTTCAGTAGAACTTTGTACATCAAGGGAAGAAGTGGAAATGCATATGCTGTCAGGTTTTTCCAGCTGAAGGAAAGGGAGTCCACCATCCAAGCAAGTGGGTGGTATGCTCTTGTGCAGAATTTCTTCAATTGGTGACTGTGAGGGGAGGCAAACAGGTCTATCTGTGGTAGTCCCCATTTCTTTGTTATGGCTTTGAGGATATCTGGATGCAGCATCCATTCGTGAGCATCCGTGGTAGTTCTGCTTAAGGTGTCTGCTAGAGAATTTTCTTTTCCTGGTACAAATCTGGCCTGAAGTTGAATGTTGAGGTTCAGGGCCACACACCACAGGTCCATTGCCATCCGGCATAGAGGATATGAATGTGTACCTCCCTGTTTGTTGATGTACCACATGACTGTGGTATTGTCCGTCCTTATCAGCAGATGACCCTGTTGAAGGAGTGGTCTGAATGCCTGGATCGCATGTTTCACTGCCAGCATCTCCTTTAGATTTATATGTAGATTCAGCTGGTCTTGGGTCCATAGGCCTTGTATACACTTGTCCACCATGTGTGCCCCCCATCCTAGGTCTGAGGCGTCCGTGGTGATGGTCTGGCTTGGATGTGGTTTGTGGAAAGGCAAGCCTCTGTTCAACTGACAGGCCTGAGCCCACCACATGAATTCTTGCTTCAGGCATGGAATTATTGGAATCTGGGCTTCTAGACTGTGCTTGTGTTGAGACCATACATTCCTTAGATACCATTGTAGTTTTCTCATATGCAGCCTGGCATGCGGAACCAATATTATGCAGGATGCCATGTAGCCCAGGGCTTGCAGGACTTTCCTTGCAGTAAGCTGAGTTTGTGTTGTTAATGTCATGAAGTAGACTGGTAGTTGCTTTTGTTTTTCTTCTGTGAGAAAAGCCATCTGAGTTGATGTGTCTAAATCTGCACCCAAGAATGTTATCCTTTGGGATGGTACTAGTCTTGACTTTTGCATGTTGACTGTGTATCCCAAGGCTTGCAACAGTTGTATGACAGTTTCCAAATCTTGTATTAACTTTGCCTTGTTGTCCGCTTGTATTAGGCAGTCGTCCAGGTAAGGGTAAATCTGAATTCCCTGAAGTCTGCAATGAGCAATTACTGATGCCAGGCATTTCGTGAATACTCTGGGCACAGTAGATAAGCCAAAAGGCAATGCTGAGAATTGATAATGCTCTGATCCTGCAAGAAATCTGAGGTGTCTTCTGCAATCTGGTCGTATAGGGACGTGCAGGTATGCCTCCTTGAGATCTAGAGTCACCAGCCAGGACTTCTTGCCCAGCATGGGAAGAAGTTGCTGGAGGGTCAGCATTTTGAATTTTGGAACAATGAGGTATGTGTTCAGTGCGGACAAATCTAGAATAGGTCTCCACTGATTTTCTTTTCTTGGTACAAGGAAAAGCCTGGAGTAAAATCCTTAGCCTTGTTCCATAGGTGGCACCTCTTCTATAGCTCTCTTACAGCAGCTGTTTGTCTCCCTTGGTGTGTAATCATCCTACTGTACGGTTTTTGCATTCAAGTAATCCAAACCATCCTTCAGGTCAAGTAGGTCTCTGCCCCCCATATCAAGCAGTAGAAATTTCAGTTGTTTCTCTTGAGCACTGGGCACCCACAGACACTTGTCCTGCAACTAAAACGACTAAATACTAATTAATCCAAACCATCCTTCAGGTCAAGCAGGTCTCTGACCCCATATCAAGCAGTAGAAATTTCAGTTGTTTCTCTTGAGCACTGGGCACCCACAGACACTTGTCCTGCAACTAAAACGACTAAATACTAATTAATCCAAACCATCCTTCAGGTCAAGCAGGTCTCTGCCCCCCCATATCAAGCAGTAGAAATTTCAGTTGTTTCTCTTGAGCACTGGGCACCCACAGACACTTGTCCTGCAACTAAAACGACTAAATACTAATGTAGGTGCTTAACTTCCAAGTGTCTAGACAGTAAAATACCTTACTTGCATTAACTTAAACAAATGTTAGTGAGTGTATTAGTATATTTCTGCTGTATAGTTCCTTAGTCAAACCTCTGTACTGATGAGTACATCACCAGGACTAAACAGTTGTATATTGCTCTCCAGTTAGTGCCCCCCCCCAACTAAAGTCAAGTTTCTGTTGGGAAATACTCAAATCTATAAAAGAGCATTTCTTTTCCTCTCCTGTTTCATCTGTAACTAACCCCAGCTTTAATTCTATATCCTTTTAAGAATGTCAGGGTAAATTGGATAATGTCTACATTTGCCTTGATTTTATAGTATAAAGTAGAGTGACTGTGCAAAGTAGCATACTTTTTCTTAAGGTTCAATGAGTGGTTTCTATTCCTTTTGCACTTCACATTGAGTGTCTGCAGAGTTCATTTAACCATTGGCTAGCCTTCTCCTTCCTTGTAGTCTTTACCCCTCCCTCCTCCAGCTCTTGTTCTGTATTGGATAACCTGAGGTAATTTAAACCCAGGGTGCCATTTTGTTTTTTTGTTTCAAATCCAACAGCAGCTGTTTGTCTCCCTTGGTGTGTAATCATCCTACTGTAAGGTTTTTGCATTCAAGGTATGCTGTATATTGTGGTTTAATTCCTAATGCTTTAGTACAACAGCTTATACTATATGTTTCTGTTATGTTTAACACTGCAGGATGCCTTTAGATAATGCTGCTTACTGAACTGCTGTCACATATGCACCTAGATATGTTCTGTTTTCCTTGTTTACTGTTATAGAGCCAGAAGGGCTATTTCACATGTTGCATTTCACTGCTCTGTCTAACTGCATTGACTAGTTTTTAAATACATTGAAAGTGTATCTTGCTTAATTTAGTAGAGGACTGCTTTCTATATTTACATTTTATATTTGTATGTTGCCATAAGAAAATATTTTATGTTATCAGGTGCTGAAGCAGGATTAACCATTGTCTGATGTTTTTGTTATTGACTATTGCTAAACAAAAATCCAATCTGACTGGTCACACAGTATGTGCTGCCTTAACCTAATGCTCTCTTACATTTTTCTTCTATTTTTCTTTCAGTAATCCAAACCATCCTTCAGGTCAAGCAGGTCTCTGCCCCCCATATCAAGCAGTAGAAATTTCAGTTGTTTCTCTTGAGCACTGGGCACCCACAGACACTTGTCCTGCAACTAAAATGACTAAATACTAATGTAGGTGCTTAACTTCCAAGTGTCTAGACAGTAAAATACCTTACTTGCATTAACTTAAACAAATGTTAGTGAGTGTATTAGTATATTTCTGCTGTATAGTTCCTCAGTCAAACCTCTGTACTGATGAGTACATCACCAGGACTAAACAGTTGTATATTGCTCTCCAGTTAGTGCCCCCCCCAACTAAAGTCAAGTTTCTGTTGAGAAATACTCAAATCTATAAAAGAGCATTTCTTTTCCTCTCCTGTTTCATCTGTAACTAACCCCAGCTTTAATTCTATATCCTTTTAAGAATGTCAGAAAATTATACTCTGTGCCCATAACATAGTCTATAACTTCGTGCAAACATATTAAATTACAGTTAAAATTTCAGTTGAACATATTACAATTTAAGCTAACATTACATACTTACCAAAGCCTAAAGAAACACTTAGAGTCGGTGTTAGCCCATGCTCGGGCTTGCTCACTCCCTCCCTGCCCCCTATTCCCACCCGCCCCCACTACTACTCCTTTTATTCTAACCCCTAATCACCTGACCAGTAGTCCAACCCCTAATTCCCTAACAACTAGCCCAACCCACTCATCCTACCTCCGCCCTCGCCCAATCCAATTATATCCCACTCCCAAAACACATTCCCAGGCAACACAACTCTACCCTCACACACAACCAACCAGGAATCCTAGTTGTACTTCTCACTCAAAGTAGTATCATGTTACCCACACTCACATCCCTATCACTAGCTCTACTATCGCTAACCTTCCTAACTTCCTTACAAACAGATCTACCGTTGCACAACTGCTATCACACTACCCACACTAGCCCACCCTCTCAAACTCACTCAGACTTCTACATCTGCCCTACAATCATAAATCTTACAACTACATATTACTCACTAACAAAAATTACACCATCTCATCACACTAAGAAAAACTCTCATAGACCAAGCTCGGAAACAATTAATACTAAAAACACATACTGACACTCCTACAAATTCTGCTAACCTCTGGTGACATTCACCCAAATCCAGGTCCCCTCTCAGCTAGACAAACATCTGACCTGCTAATCCTAAATCTCAACATAAGTATTACCAATAAGCTAACAGACCTACATGCATTCATAGCCCACTACAACCCTGATATACTTGCCATTACAGAAACCTGGCTTACACCCAGTATCCAAGATGAAGTCTTTCTTCCCCCAGGGTATAATACACTTAGATCTGATAGAACAAACAGGAAAGGAGGAGGTAGCCATTCTCTTTAAAACACCCTTAACCTCCAGCTCCTGCACACCACACCACCCACTTTTCAAACTGCTGAAGTCCTGTTTTCTGTCCTCTCCATAAGAAACACCAAGAAGATTAATATAATATGCTGCTATATACCTCCAGGCAACAACTCGCTCATAATAGAAGACATCCTACACTGGACAAAGGACAATCTACCTCCGGAAGCTTGATCCTACTAGGAGACCTTAACACTGACTGGGCAACCTGTAACTCCAGCAGCCCCTCTACACATATCAATCTATATGGGTTCTCTCAACTAATTAAAGAACCAACTAGAATAGATGAGAAAACAAAGAGAGAATCCATACTGGACTGGACACTAACCAACTATCCCAAACAAAACTATACAGTAGGCTGCCTCCCAGATGACTTAAGTGATCATCTTCCCACCTTCCTACTCCGGAAACACTCCAATCACCCCAAACCAGTAGTCTACAAATTTACGAGATGACCGTAACCTTACCCCATGATATGTAAATACTCTCCTAAGCCACTGCAGCTGGGAGCCACTACGGACACTGGGGTTAGACCAGGCAGTAGACTACTTCAATACAACCTTCTCTAACATCCTTAATAGTCTAGCTCCCAGCAGAAAGATCAGAGTTAAAGCCAACTACGCACCCTGGCTAAACAGAGACACCAGAGCCTTACTAAAAGCTAGAGATAAAGCCTGGAAAATCTGGAAAACTGACAAAACCCCTAGCTCCAGACAATACTATGAACAGCTTAGAAACAAGGCCAAGGCTGAATCCAAAATAAACAAACAAAACTATTTTCTTAGCGCCCAAAGGAAATATTCAAATAGACCACAAAAATTCTGGCATGCCATTAACTCCCTACTTAAGCCAGGCAAAACCACAACCCCAGCACCCATCTCTACTAACAATACCCTAGACACAGCTTCTCAATTTAATAACCATTTTACTAAATCCATCTTGGCCCTGTCCAGTCAAATAACCAAAAACATTCTACCTCAGTCACAACATAACCTATTCCACACCACCCCCTCTTTCAGCCTATCACCAGTGCCCACCTCAACTATCAAAAAACTCCTCCTAAAACTAAAGCCAACCACACTAGCAGCTGATAACATACCTGCTGCATACCTAAAAATGGCTAGTGACTCCTTATCATATCCTGTCTCCATCCTTATCAACCGCTCCATACTAGAATCCTACATACCCAAACTCTGGAAAGTATCTGCATCATTCCTCTCCATAAAGGAGGGAATTCTTATGAATTCTCCAACTACCGACCTATTGCCATCCTTTGGCCCCTTATCCAAAATTCTTGAGAAATGCATCCACTTGCAAGTGATGACATTTCTTAACACACACAATCTACTATCTACCACACAACACGGTTTCCGTCCACATCACAGCACTACCACAGCCCTTTTATCTTTCACTAATTATATAAACCTTCACAGGAATGATAACAAATATGTATCAGCCATTTTCCTAGACCTCTCAAAAGCATTTGATATGGTCTCACTCCATTCTACTAGACTCACTAACATCATTATCCTTCACCTCCTCTACTATGGCCTGGTTCAGAAGCTACTTGTCTGACAGGCAACAATCAGTCCAGTGGAAAGGAACTCTGTCTACACAACTTCCAGCCACCATAGGTGTCCCACAGGGCTCTATACTGGGCCCGCTGTTGTTCTCTATTTTCACAAATAACCTCAAATGCTCTACACAACATGCCACACTCATACAATATGCAGATGATTCAACTCTGATCTGCTCCACCTCATCTCCACCACCCTACGTGACACTCAAGATACCTTTATCTCAGTAGAAAAATGGATATCTGGGATCCAACTAATTCTAAATCCCAAAAGACAAAACTGCTACTATTTACCCTAATAGATCAAAAAACCCTCTCCTTTACCATAACCTCTAATGACGGCACCACCATCTCCCTTCTAACCACACCAAACTTCTTGGCATTGAAATAGACAATAATCTCCACTTTGATGTTCACATCTCACATACCATAAAACTAGTACACAGAAAACTAGGCTCCCTATACAGGCATAAGTCCTTTCTCTCACAAAAGGCAAGAGTCACTCTTGCACAAAGCCACCTCCTCTCAACTCTATTATACGCAGCACCAATCTTTACCCAAATCAGACAATGTGACCTAGACAAACTAGAATCATGCTACAATAAAATAGCCAAGTTTGCTACTAACTCAACCTATAGAACCCATCACTGTGCTGCACTAAAAGAACTAAAATGGCTTGAGCTACCACAGCTACTTAACTATCACCAGCTGGGCGCAGCCTACAATATTCTCAAATATCCTGAAAAAACCCTCATTATCCAACCTACTTACTATCTATACTACAAACCGATACCTAAGATCCAGTGAAAAATCTCTCCTCTCCATCACCAAGGCTAACAATAATGCAGGGAAAGCGCTCTACTCCCACACCGTTGCCAGAAATTGGAACTCTCTTCCCCTATCTGTGTCCACTGCCCCCTCCACATCCATTTTCAAAAACTCCCTCAAATCGCACCTTCTTAGTACATGGTTATGCCCTTGTATCACATAACCCTACCCATACTACTATTAACTCCCCAAATTCCTCTCTGATCACATGCTGGAGCTCTGATCCCCTGTAGGCTTGGTCATCTGAAAGGGTACTTTTAACTGTAGAATCTTACTTGATATATTTTCTTTTCTTACCAAAGTATGACTGACATTGTCTTTTTACCCATGTTCTATATCTTTTACCTGGAGTGTTTTTATTAATTCTTGTTATATTACTATGCTCAGCATGCATGATGTAACCTGTTTTGTGTATTATGCTGGATGTACTGTATTTGTATAACTTGATGTTGGAGCTTTTCTCCCCGGGCCTCCGCTGAAAATGGACCTGGTCCAGTCGGAATTTCCCAGTTAACAAATGTAAAATAAATAAATAAATAAAATAAAGTTGCTGATTTGTCTTAGAGCGTCTGTTTTTTGGCTTGGTGGTAGGTTTGGCATTCCTCTCTTTTTTGGTAGAGTATGGAAGTGAAACCTGTAGCCCTTGTCTATTGTTTGTAAAGTCCATTTGTCTCCTGTAATGTAATGCCAGTTGTTGGAGAATAAGGCTAGTTTTCCACCCAAGGGTGCTTCCAGTTGTTCCCTGGTAGGCGGAACTAGAGCCAAGTCATTGTGTCTGCCCTGTGGAAGTGGTTGTAGTTGATTCTGCGGCAGTACTTCTCTGGTTGGTAGGTTGCCACTGTCGTCCCTGTAGGCACCCTAGATTGACCTCTGCCTCTTGGGCGTCTATTTCTGCCTCTCTGCGCTCTGGAGTTGTCTGGAAAGGACCAATTCTTCGAAGGCCAATTTCTGCTAAACCTCGGAGGTTGGACCTGTAAGAAATCCTTGACTGTTTGGACAGATTTTGCTTTTTCTTCCACCTTTTTTAGAACCTCCTGTGCAGGGGAGCCAAACAAACTTTGTTTCTCCATGGGAGCATCTAGGAGTTTTGACTTAACATGATCTGGTAAGGATTGTTCTTTTAACCAGGCATGCCTTCAATCACTGTTCCAGTCACAGCTGATCTAAAGGAAGCCTCCAGTGCATCATAGCCACATTTTAAGAAATGGTTACTGACCTGCTGAGAGTTATGTACCAAATCCTGAAGGGACTTGCGGTCTAAAGGTTCAGGAGAAGATAGTTTTATTTAGCTGGTCTAACAAAATTCCTGGTACTGAATCATGTGAAATTGACAGTTCAAGGCCCTGGCGAAAGTGTAGCAGAAGTATAAACCTTTTTACCCCATCTCTCAATGCTCTAGATTCCCTTTCAGAGGGAAGAGGGTTTTAGCAGAGGCAGCTGCCACACCTTTAGGGCCCTGTGAAATGGTTTCAGGGTCTGCAACAGGAGCCTTATACAAATGGTAGTGTGTGTCCGGGACCCTGTAATATCTGTCTGGCTTGGCAGGGGCCGGAGGAAGAGAATCAGGAGCAGTACAGGCATCATTATATGCATCATCAACAACTGTTAGTACTGGTGGAATGGCTAAAGGCCTATGCTGTGGTAAGTGTAAAAAAGTCCTTAGCCTTTTCCTTGAATCTGAAAAATCCTGGCCCTGCCATTGGAAGTGTTCCCTCATAGCATGCAAGGTTTCCCAAAGGAGAATTCTTCAGGAGGAGAAGCAGAAGGAATGGAGTCTTCTGCATCAGAATCCTCATAAGGAGAATATGGGCCTTCATGAGGGTCTGAAAGGTCTGAGTCATCCGAGGAATAATCTGTAGAGACAGGTTCCGGGGGTTCAGCCCTAGGCCTCTTGTCTGGAGGGGGCTGAGAGGCCCTGTCTGGGTGAGGTTGGGATCCTCTGATCAAAGAAATGAGATCCTCAGCCAGGCTGAGTATTTGGGAACTAGAGGAAGGCCTATGTGAAGGAGTTTTGGCAGGCAAGGCCTTAGAAGATTTAGCTGCCTTAGCCCTGGCAAAAGCCTTGATAGACATGGAAGCAGGGGGTCTAGCAGCCCCACGTGCAGGAGTAGTTATGTCTAAAGGAATAGTGTCGGATAAATCCTGGGTGCCTGCTTCTGTAGCAGTAAATTCAGAAGCGGATTCAACTATGCTCTGTGAGGCCTCGGCTATCGGAAGCATGCTTTCGGCCGAAGGAAGAACCGGGGGCTCGGTTTCAGCCGAAACTGAGACATTCGCGGTTGGCCTAACCGTGGTTTCAGCCGAAACCGCGGGCCGCGAATGTCGGTCTTTTTCCTTGCGTTTGTTAGCTAATTGAGTAGTCGGAGTCTCCGACGGCATTTTGTATGCAAAAGCGGGACCAAAAAACTCCTCTGCAAACTCCGACCGAAGTCTAAGTGTCCGTCGGTTGAAGGAAGCACAGGCTAGACAAGCTGATACGTCGTGGTCTGGGCCTAAGCAAGGAAGGCAGTAAGAGTGGAAATCCTTATGAGGTATTTGTTTCCCACAAGTTAAACAATTATTTACTTTGTCTGACATCGGCTGAGGCAAGAAAGAGTCCCCAACGGTGTACTTAGCTTTTTAGAAGTCTTCGGTAGTAGAAATCTCTGGATCTGACCGACCGGCACTTGCGAACAGCTTCTGCTTCGGGCACCGCGCGGCAAGAAATACTGAGGAAAATGGCGTTGGCTGATGCCTTTATACCCAATAAACAGCAACTATGACGTCGGGTGAAGTGCGACATCAGCCGAGGCCAGACCCAGACTTTGGAATCCGGCCGACCGAAGGGCTGCCTGAGGCAGGACAACCCATATGTTAGGACTGCAGATGCATCCTTGAAGGACATCTGCAAAACCCTTGCCTGTCAATTTGAACAAAGTAAAAAGAAAACCTAGCAATTCAGCTATGGAGAGAAACACTACAGGGCAGATCTCAAAATTTTTCCTATATTTCTTTAATGGCAATCTGCAAAGCATATGAAAGGTGACTAAAACATTCAGTTAAGGCTGTGTACAAATTGTTCAACACAAAATAAAAATATCAGAGTAGGATTAACACTAAGCCTCAGGACGGCTTCTCAAAAGTTTAGAGTTTACTATAATTTTTTTTTTGCCTATTATATGTTAAACTTCGCAGACAGTAGCAGACAGGGCCTAGTAACTCTTTTAGCTAAAAAAAAATAGGAATAGATGCAATATAGCGTTTTCCTGAAATAATTCCACTGATTAAAATATTTTATATTCCTCTGTACAGAACTGCAGCTTGTTTCTATATTTAATTTCACAAATTAAACTGCTCAATTTTATTTTAGTAAAGAGCTCTGTTTATTTAATGTTTACAGTTTGTAACAGATTATTTTTAACTGATGTACGTGTGAGCCCAATTGCTTAGCTATAAAGAATCATCATTTTTTTTGTTTAATTCGGCTGATTTTTAAGACAGGTACACTAACTCAGAGTCTTAGAATGCTGCGGTGGTGCAGCGGTAGCATTGTTGCCTCACAGCAAGAGGTTCTACCGTTCGATTCTCAGCTGGAGTGCGGGGAGTGCCTTCTGTGTGGGGTCTGCATGTCCTCCCATGAAAGACATGAGTAAATGGGCGTATCTTCGTTGAAGGTTGGACGTCGAGCTGGCACATTGGCGTTCGTGAAAATCTACTGCCAATCATTAGCGGACTGGATTTCTGCTGTGTCGACCCCTAACCGGGAAAAGCCGAAAGAAACAACAATAACACTAACTCAGAGTCTTGTACAAGTTATTGAACTTTAAGCATCTGGCAGTATACTACAATGCAAGGGAAGATTAGAGGAATGAAAAGTGTTACTAGTCTTTTCCAGATACTAGTATGCATAAGCAAAAGCTTAGTCATTACACATTTACCATGGGCAATCAAAGTTCTATAAGTCATTGAATTCAAAACGAAGTTGGGGTTGAGCCTAAAAAGATAAGACTTATAGTTTTGCTCTGTGGTTGGTCAGTTTAGAATGTATTCAAGTGTGTGTGGCATAGGATCCATATGCAATGCAGCACTGCATAATTTTCACATTATCTTATGGCAAAGCTTCACTCACATTCTTTCTTATAACCAATTTGTATTTAAAAATATTTATATTTGTGCTCAGTTGCTATTTAAAAATATGTACGGAGACAGAAGTATCAAGGGATCACAGCCCTTGTTCGTCACATTGCAGGTGGCAGTGGAATGGATAACAACAATATACCCGTGGTGGCATATCACACATTAGTGGCAGTGGTGGCCATTACATACGAGTGGAATCCTGTGACATCACAGACACAAAATCTACTTAAACAGCAGTTTTATCATCACATCAATCCGCCTCAAAAGCCGCTCTTAAGAAATCAAGTTGGATGTGCATGAAATACTGGTCCTTCCACTTTCTCTCTAGTTGTTTAATGTCAATCTGCACAGCAAACCAAAGGTGACCAAAAAGCCAAAGTCTAAAAATTATTTGGACTTTGGTACATCCTTGGGAGCCTAACAAGTTTCTCTTCTCTCAAATTTTTCTAACCTCCTCCAATTGACCCTTATAGTTATTGTGCCATTTTTATGCTACCTACTGACTATCCCTTTTCTCTCTTTTTTAACAGTAGCTACAGTTATAGACTCATAGGTAGGTACTAGGCTATCGGCCCAACGGCCTAAGTAAGCCTAGCCAACAAGGTTCCCTGGCTTACGCCACCCAAGAAAGTTAATTTCCTGTGCCCCTGTCGAG